>NW_026558393.1:0-216405 GCF_026930045.1 Uloborus diversus
GACTCCGCTCGACAGAACTCCGATAGCCTAATGGCTAGACCGCTGGTCTTCCAAGCGAGTGGCCTGGGTTCGAGTCCCAGCCGGAGCGAATATCTTCAATGTATATATTTCTTTTCTAATTTGAAAATTCTTTTTTTTTCAATTTCTTTCCTTTGCAATTATTGATTATTTATGTAGGGAAGAAAATTCTGAGTCAGTTTAATTTTTCGACACGAAGATTTCAAAGTGTTTAAATAAACAATTACCAAGGTGCATTTTTTGTTTTTATTATATTTAAAACTCCCACCGACAGAGCTCCCATAGACTAATGGCTAGAGTGTTAGGCTTCCAAGCGAGTGTCCCTGGGTTCGAGTCCCAGCCTGAACGAAAATCTTCAATGTATACTTTTAGTTTCTAATTTGAAATTTCTTCTTCTTTTTTTTTTTAATTTTTCTCTTTTGCGAATATTGATTATTTATGTAGGGAGAAAAATTCTGAGTCAGTTTAATTATTCGACCTGTAAATTTCAAAGTGTTTGAATCAATAATTACCAAGGTGCATTTTTTGTTTTTATTATATTTAAAACTCCCACCGACAGAGCGCCCATAGACTAATGGCTAGAGTGTTAGGCTTCCAAGCGAGTGGCCCTGGGTTCGAGTCCCAGCCTGAACGAAAATCTTCCATGTATATATTTCTCTTCTAATTTGAAGATTCTTTTTTTTTCAATTTCTTTCTTTTGCAAATATGGATTATTTATGTACGGAAGAAAATTCTGAGTCAGTTTAATCATTCGACCTTTAGATTTCAAAGATTTTAGATCAATAATTACTAAGGTGCATTTTTTGTTTTTATTATAATTAAGACACCGATCAACAGAGATCCGATAGTATATTGGCGAGAGCGTTGGGCTTCCATGAGTGTCGCCCTGGGTTCAAATTCCAGCCGGAAAGGAAATCTTAAATGCAAATATTTTTTTCTAATTTTATAATTCTTTTTTTTTATTTTTCCCTTTTGCGAAGTCAGTCAGTCAGTCTGACAGTCAATCAGTCAAGCACTCAGTCATTCAGTCTCAGTCAGTCAGTCCAGTCAGTCAGTCACTCAGTCAGTCAATTAGTCCTTCAGCCAGTCAGTCAAGCAGTCAGTCATTTAGTCTCAGTCAGTCAGTCATTCAGTCAGTCAGTCAGTCAGGCAGTCAGTCAGTCAGTCAGTCGGTCAGTCCTGTGCAGTCAGTTAGTCACTAAAGCAGTCAGTCAGTCTCAGTCAGTCAGTCAGTCAGTCAGTCCAGTCCAGTCTCAGTCAGTCAGTCAGTCCAGTCCAGTCTCAGTCAGTCACTCAGTCTCGGTCAGTCAGTCAGTCAGTCATTCAGTCAGTCAGTCAGTCAGGCAGTCAGTCAGTCGGTCAGCCTTATTCAGTCAGTCTGTCAGTCAGTCAGTCAGTCAGCCTTATTCAGTCAGTCTGTCACTCATCCTTATTCAGTCAGTCTGTCAGTCAGTCAGTCGGTCAGTCCTGTCCAGTCAGTTAGTCAGTCAAGCAGTCAGTCAGGTAGTCAAGCAGTCAGTCAGTCAGTGTCATTCAGTCATTTAGTCATTCAGTCAGTCAGTGAAATAGCCAGTCAGAGAGTCAAGCAGTCAGTCAGTCAGTCTCAGTCAGTCAGTTAGTCAGTCAGTCAGTCAGTCAGTCAGTCCAGTCTCAGTCAGTCAGGCAGTTAGTCAGTCAGTCTTGGTCAGTCAGTGAGTCAGTCAGTCAGTATCAGTCAGTCAGTGAGTCAGTCTGTCAGTCAGGCAGTATCAGTCAGGCAGTAAGACTCCGCTCGACAGAACTCCGATAGCCTAATGGCTAGACCGCTGGTCTTCCAAGCGAGTGGCCTGGGTTCGAGTCCCAGCCGGAGCGAATATCTTCAATGTATATATTTCTTTTCTAATTTGAAAATTCTTTTTTTTTTCAATTTCTTTCCTTTGCAATTATTGATTATTTATGTAGGGAAGAAAATTCTGAGTCAGTTTAATTTTTCGACACGAAGATTTCAAAGTGTTTAAAAAAACAATTACCAAGGTGCATTTTTTGTTTTTATTATATTTAAAACTCCCACCGACAGAGCTCCCATAGACTAATGGCTAGAGTGTTAGGCTTCCAAGCGAGTGGCCCTGGGTTCGAGTCCCAGCCTGAACGAAAATCTTCAATGTATACTTCTAGTTTCTAATTTGAAATTTCTTCTTCTTTTTTTTTTAATTTTTCTCTTTTGCGAATATTGATTATTTATGTAGGGAGAAAAATTCTGAGTCAGTTTAATTATTCGACCTGTAAATTTCAAAGTGTTTGAATCAATAATTACCAAGGTGCATTTTTTGTTTTTATTATATTTAAGACTTCCATCGACAGAGCTCCGATAGCCTAATGGCTAGACCGTTGGGTTCCAAGCGCGTGGTACTGGGTTCGAGTCCCGGCCGGAACGAAAATCTTCATGTATATATTTCTCTTCTAATTTGAAGATTCTTTTTTTTTTCAATTTCTTTCTTTTGCAAATATGGATTATTTATGTACGGAAGAAAATTCTGAGTCAGTTTAATCATTCGACCTTTAGATTTCAAAGATTTTAGATCAATAATTACTAAGGTGCATTTTTTGTTTTTATTATAATTAAGACACCGATAACAGAGATCCGATAGTATATTGGCGAGAGCGTTGGGCTTCCATGAGTGTCGCCCTGGGTTCAAATTCCAGCCGCAAAGGAAATCTTAAATGCAAATATTTTTTTCTAATTTTATAATTCTTTTTTTTTTATTTTTCCCTTTTGCGAAGTCAGTCAGTCAGTCTGACAGTCAATCAGTCAAGCACTCAGTCATTCAGTCTCAGTCAGTCAGTCCAGTCAGTCAGTCACTCAGTCAGTCAGTTAGTCCTTCAGCCAGTCAGTCAAGCAGTCAGTCATTTAGTCTCAGTCAGTCAGTCATTCAGTCAGTCAGTCAGTCAGGCAGTCAGTCAGTCAGTCAGTCGGTCAGTCCTGTGCAGTCAGTTAGTCACTAAAGCAGTCAGTCAGTCTCAGTCAGTCAGTCAGTCAGTCAGTCCAGTCCAGTCTCAGTCAGTCAGTCAGTCAGTCTCGGTCAGTCAGTCAGTCAGTCATTCAGTCAGTCAGTCAGTCAGGCAGTCAGTCAGTCGGTCAGCCTTATTCAGTCAGTCTGTCAGTCAGTCAGTCAGTCAGCCTTATTCAGTCAGTCTGTCACTCATCCTTATTCAGTCAGTCTGTCAGTCAGTCAGTCGGTCAGTCCTGTCCAGTCAGTTAGTCAGTCAAGCAGTCAGTCAGGTAGTCAAGCAGTCAGTCAGTCAGTGTCAGTCAGTCATTTAGTCATTCAGTCAGTCAGTGAAATAGCCAGTCAGAGAGTCAAGCAGTCAGTCAGTCAGTCTCAGTCAGTCAGTTAGTCAGTCAGTCAGTCAGTCAGTCCAGTCTCAGTCAGTCAGGCAGTTAGTCAGTCAGTCTCGGTCAGTCAGTGAGTCAGTCTGTCAGTATCAGTCAGTCAGTGAGTCAGTCTGTCAGTCAGGCAGTATCAGTCAGGCAGTAAGACTCCGCTCGACAGAACTCCGATAGCCTAATGGCTAGACCGCTGGTCTTCCAAGCGAGTGGCCTGGGTTCGAGTCCCAACCGGAGCGAATATCTTCAATGTATATATTTCTTTTCTAATTTGAAAATTCTTTTTTTTTTCCATTTCTTTCCTTTGCAATTATTGATTATTTATGTAGGGAAGAAAATTCTGAGTCAGTTTAATTTTTCGACACGAAGATTTCAAAGTGTTTAAATAAACAATTACCATGGTGCATTTTTTGTTTTTATTATATTTAAAACTCCCACCGACAGAGCTCCCATAGACTAATGGCTAGAGTGTTAGGCTTCCAAGCGAGTGGCCCTGGGTTCGAGTCCCAGCCTGAACGAAAATCTTCAATGTATACTTTTAGTTTCTAATTTGAAAGTTCTTCTTCTTTTTTTTTTAATTTTTCTCTTTTGCGAATATTGATTATTTATGTAGGGAGAAAAATTCTGAGTCAGTTTAATTATTCGACCTGTAAATTTCAAAGAGTTTGAATCAATAATTACCAAGGTGCATTTTTTTGTTTTTATTATATTTAAGACTTCCATCGACAGAGCTCCGATAGCCTAATGGCTAGACCGTTGGGTTCCAAGCGCGTGGTACTGGGTTCGAGTCCCGGCCGGAACGAAAATCTTCCATGTATATATTTCTCTTCTAATTTGAAGATTCTTTTTTTTTTCAATTTCTTTCTTTTGCAAATATGGATTATTTATGTACGGAAGAAAATTCTGAGTCAGTTTAATCATTCGACCTTTAGATTTCAAAGATTTTAGATCAATAATTACTAAGGTGCATTTTTTGTTTTTATTATAATTAAGACACCGATCAACAGAGATCCGATAGTATATTGGCGAGAGCGTTGGGCTTCCATGAGTGTCGCCCTGGGTGCAAATCCCAGCCGGAAAGGAAATCTTAAATGCAAATATTTTTTTCTAATTTTATAATTATTTTTTTTTATTTTTCCCTTTTGCGAAGTCAGTCAGTCAGTCTGACAGTCAATCAGTCAAGCACTCAGTCATTCAGTCTCAGTCAGTCAGTCCAGTCAGTCAGTCACTCAGTCAGTCAGTTAGTCCTTCAGCCAGTCAGTCAAGCAGTCAGTCATTTAGTCTCAGTCAGTCAGTCATTCAGTCAGTCAGTCAGGCAGTCAGTCAGTCAGTCAGTCGGTCAGTCCTGTGCAGTCAGTTAGTCACTAAAGCAGTCAGTCAGTCTCAGTCAGTCAGTCAGTCAGTCAGTCCAGTCCAGTCTCAGTCAGTCAGTCAGTCAGTCAGTCATTCAGTCAGTCAGTCAGTCAGGCTGTCAGTCAGTCGGTCAGCCTTATTCAGTCAGTCTGTCAGTCAGTCAGTCAGTCAGCCTTATTCAGTCAGTCTGTCAGTCATCCTTATTCAGTCAGTCTGTCAGTCAGTCAGTCGGTCAGTCCTGTCCAGTCAGTTAGTCAGTCAAGCAGTCAGTCAGGTAGTCAAGCAGTCAGTCAGTCAGTGTCAGTCAGTCATTTAGTCATTCAGTCAGTCAGTGAAATAGCCAGTCAGAGAGTCAAGCAGTCAGTCAGTCAGTCTCAGTCAGTCAGTTAGTCAGTCAGTCAGTCAGTCAGTCAGTCAGTCAGTCCAGTCTCAGTCAGTCAGGCAGTTAGTCAGTCAGTCTCGGTCAGTCAGTGAGTCAGTCAGTCAGTATCAGTCAGTCAGTGAGTCAGTCTGTCAGTCAGGCAGTATCAGTCAGGCAGTAAGACTCCGCTCGACAGAACTCCGATAGCCTAATGGCTAGACCGCTGGTCTTCCAAGCGAGTGGCCTGGGTTCGAGTCCCAACCGGAGCGAATATCTTCAATGTATATATTTCTTTTCTAATTTGAAAATTCTTTTTTTTTTTCAATTTCTTTCCTTTGCAATTATTGATTATTTATGTAGGGAAGAAAATTCTGAGTCAGTTTAATTTTTCGACACAAAGATTTCAAAGTGTTTAAATAAACAATTACCAAGGTGCATTTTTTGTTTTTATTATATTTAAAACTCCCACCGACAGAGCTCCCATAGACTAATGGCTAGAGTGTTAGGCTTCCAAGCGAGTGGCCCTGGGTTCGAGTCCCAGCCTGAACGAAAATCTTCAATGTATACTTTTAGTTTCTAATTTGAAATTTCTTCTTCTTTTTTTTAATTTTTCTCTTTTGCGAATATTGATTATTTATGTAGGGAGAAAAATTCTGAGTCAGTTTAATTATTCGACCTGTAAATTTCAAAGTGTTTGAATCAATAATTACCAAGGTGCATTTTTTGTTTTTTTTATATTTAAGACTTCCATCGACAGAGCTCCGATAGCCTAATGGCTAGACCGTTGGGTTCCAAGCGCGTGGTACTGGGTTCGAGTCCCGGCCGGAACGAAAATCTTCCAAGTATATATTTCTCTTCTAATTTGAAGATTCTTTTTTTTTCAATTTCTTTCTTTTGCAAATAAGGATTATTTATGTACGGAAGAAAATTCTGAGTCAGTTTAATCATTCGACCTTTAGATTTCAAAAATTTTAGATCAATAATTACTAAGGTGCATTTTTTGTTTTTATTATAATTAAGACACCGATCAACAGAGATCCGATAGTATATTGGCGAGAGCGTTGGGCTTCCATGAGTGTCGCCCTGGGTTCAAATCCCAGCCGGAAAGGAAATCTTAAATGCAAATATTTTTTTCTAATTTTATAATTCTTTTTTTTTTATTTTTCCCTTTTGCGAAGTCAGTCAGTCAGTCTGACAGTCAATCAGTCAAGCACTCAGTCATTCAGTCTCAGTCAGTCAGTCCAGTCAGTCAGTCACTCAGTCAGTCAGTTAGTCCTTCAGCCAGTCAGTCAAGCAGTCAGTCATTTAGTCTCAGTCAGTCAGTCATTCAGTCAGTCAGTCAGTCAGGCAGTCAGTCAGTCAGTCAGTCGGTCAGTCCTGTGCAGTCAGTTAGTCACTAAAGCAGTCAGTCAGTCTCAGTCAGTCAGTCAGTCAGTCAGTCCAGTCCAGTCTCAGTCAGTCAGTCAGTCAGTCAGTCATTCAGTCAGTCAGTCAGTCAGGCAGTCAGTCAGTCGGTCAGCCTTATTCAGTCAGTCTGTCAGTCAGTCAGTTAGTCAGCCTTATTCAGTCAGTCTGTCAGTCATCCTTATTCAGTCAGTCTGTCAGTCAGTCAGTCGGTCAGTCCTGTCCAGTCAGTTAGTCAGTCAAGCAGTCAGTCAGGTAGTCAAGGAGTCAGTCAGTCAGTGTCAGTCAGTCATTTAGTCATTCAGTCAGTCAGTGAAATAGCCAGTCAGAGAGTCAAGCAGTCAGTCAGTCAGTCTCAGTCAGTCAGTTAGTCAGTCAGTCAGTCAGTCAGTCCAGTCTCAGTCAGTCAGGCAGTTAGTCAGTCAGTCTCGGTCAGTCAGTGAGTCAGTCAGTCAGTATCAGTCAGTCTCGGTCAGTCAGTGAGTCAGTCAGTCAGTATCAGTCAGTCAGTGAGTCAGTCTGTCAGTCAGGCAGTATCAGTCAGGCAGTAAGACTCCGCTCGACAGAACTCCGATAGCCTAATGGCTAGACCGCTGGTCTTCCAAGCGAGTGGCCTGGGTTCGAGTCCCAGCCGGAGCGAATATCTTCAATGTATATATTTCTTTTCTAATTTGAAAATTCTTTTTTTTTTCAATTTCTTTCCTTTGCAATTATTGATTATTTATGTAGGGAAGAAAATTCTGAGTCAGTTTAATTTTTCGACACGAAGATTTCAAAGTGTTTAAATAAACAATTACCAAGGTGCATTTTTTGTTTTTATTATATTTAAAACTCCCACCGACAGCGCTCCCATAGACTAATGGCTAGAGTGTTAGGCTTCCAAGCGAGTGGCCCTGGGTTCGAGTCCCAGCCTGAACGAAAATCTTCAATGTATACTTTTAGTTTCTAATTTGAAATTTCTTCTTCTTTTTTTTAATTTTTCTCTTTTGCGAATATTGATTATTTATGTAGGGAGAAAAATTCTGAGTCAGTTTAATTATTCGACCTGTAAATTTCAAAGTGTTTGAATCAATAATTACCAAGGTGCATTTTTTGTTTTTTTTATATTTAAGACTTCCATCGACAGAGCTCCGATAGCCTAATGGCTAGACCGTTGGGTTCCAAGCGCGTGGTACTGGGTTCGAGTCCCGGCCGGAACGAAAATCTTCCAAGTATATATTTCTCTTCTAATTTGAAGATTCTTTTTTTTTCAATTTCTTTCTTTTGCAAATAAGGATTATTTATGTACGGAAGAAAATTCTGAGTCAGTTTAATCATTCGACCTTTAGATTTCAAAAATTTTAGATCAATAATTACTAAGGTGCATTTTTTGTTTTTATTATAATTAAGACACCGATCAACAGAGATCCGATAGTATATTGGCGAGAGCGTTGGGCTTCCATGAGTGTCGCCCTGGGTTCAAATCCCAGCCGGAAAGGAAATCTTAAATGCAAATATTTTTTTCTAATTTTATAATTCTTTTTTTTTTATTTTTCCCTTTTGCGAAGTCAGTCAGTCAGTCTGACAGTCAATCAGTCAAGCACTCAGTCATTTAGTCTCAGTCAGTCAGTCCAGTCAGTCAGTCACTCAGTCAGTCAGTTAGTCCTTCAGCCAGTCAGTCAAGCAGTCAGTCATTTAGTCTCAGTCAGTCAGTCATTCAGTCAGTCAGTCAGTCAGGCAGTCGGTCAGTCCTGTGCAGTCAGTTAGTCACTAAAGCAGTCATTCAGTCTCAGTCAGTCAGTCCAGTCAGTCAGTCACTCAGTCAGTCAGTTAGTCCTTCAGCCAGTCAGTCAAGCAGTCAGTCATTTAGTCTCAGTCAGTCAGTCATTCAGTCAGTCAGTCAGTCAGGCAGTCAGTCAGTCAGTCAGTCGGTCAGTCCTGTGCAGTCAGTTAGTCACTAAAGCAGTCAGTCAGTCTCAGTCAGTCAGTCAGTCAGTCAGTCCAGTCCAGTCTCAGTCAGTCAGTCAGTCAGTCTCGGTCAGTCAGTCAGTCAGTCATTCAGTCAGTCAGTCAGTCAGGCAGTCAGTCAGTCGGTCAGCCTTATTCAGTCAGTCTGTCAGTCAGTCAGTCAGTCAGCCTTATTCAGTCAGTCTGTCACTCATCCTTATTCAGTCAGTCTGTCAGTCAGTCAGTCGGTCAGTCCTGTCCAGTCAGTTAGTCAGTCAAGCAGTCAGTCAGGTAGTCAAGCAGTCAGTCAGTCAGTGTCAGTCAGTCATTTAGTCATTCAGTCAGTCAGTGAAATAGCCAGTCAGAGAGTCAAGCAGTCAGTCAGTCAGTCTCAGTCAGTCAGTTAGTCAGTCAGTCAGTCAGTCAGTCCAGTCTCAGTCAGTCAGGCAGTTAGTCAGTCAGTCTCGGTCAGTCAGTGAGTCAGTCTGTCAGTATCAGTCAGTCAGTGAGTCAGTCTGTCAGTCAGGCAGTATCAGTCAGGCAGTAAGACTCCGCTCGACAGAACTCCGATAGCCTAATGGCTAGACCGCTGGTCTTCCAAGCGAGTGGCCTGGGTTCGAGTCCCAACCGGAGCGAATATCTTCAATGTATATATTTCTTTTCTAATTTGAAAATTCTTTTTTTTTTCCATTTCTTTCCTTTGCAATTATTGATTATTTATGTAGGGAAGAAAATTCTGAGTCAGTTTAATTTTTCGACACGAAGATTTCAAAGTGTTTAAATAAACAATTACCATGGTGCATTTTTTGTTTTTATTATATTTAAAACTCCCACCGACAGAGCTCCCATAGACTAATGGCTAGAGTGTTAGGCTTCCAAGCGAGTGGCCCTGGGTTCGAGTCCCAGCCTGAACGAAAATCTTCAATGTATACTTTTAGTTTCTAATTTGAAAGTTCTTCTTCTTTTTTTTTTAATTTTTCTCTTTTGCGAATATTGATTATTTATGTAGGGAGAAAAATTCTGAGTCAGTTTAATTATTCGACCTGTAAATTTCAAAGAGTTTGAATCAATAATTACCAAGGTGCATTTTTTTGTTTTTATTATATTTAAGACTTCCATCGACAGAGCTCCGATAGCCTAATGGCTAGACCGTTGGGTTCCAAGCGCGTGGTACTGGGTTCGAGTCCCGGCCGGAACGAAAATCTTCCATGTATATATTTCTCTTCTAATTTGAAGATTCTTTTTTTTTTCAATTTCTTTCTTTTGCAAATATGGATTATTTATGTACGGAAGAAAATTCTGAGTCAGTTTAATCATTCGACCTTTAGATTTCAAAGATTTTAGATCAATAATTACTAAGGTGCATTTTTTGTTTTTATTATAATTAAGACACCGATCAACAGAGATCCGATAGTATATTGGCGAGAGCGTTGGGCTTCCATGAGTGTCGCCCTGGGTGCAAATCCCAGCCGGAAAGGAAATCTTAAATGCAAATATTTTTTTCTAATTTTATAATTATTTTTTTTTATTTTTCCCTTTTGCGAAGTCAGTCAGTCAGTCTGACAGTCAATCAGTCAAGCACTCAGTCATTCAGTCTCAGTCAGTCAGTCCAGTCAGTCAGTCACTCAGTCAGTCAGTTAGTCCTTCAGCCAGTCAGTCAAGCAGTCAGTCATTTAGTCTCAGTCAGTCAGTCATTCAGTCAGTCAGTCAGGCAGTCAGTCAGTCAGTCAGTCGGTCAGTCCTGTGCAGTCAGTTAGTCACTAAAGCAGTCAGTCAGTCTCAGTCAGTCAGTCAGTCAGTCAGTCCAGTCCAGTCTCAGTCAGTCAGTCAGTCAGTCAGTCATTCAGTCAGTCAGTCAGTCAGGCTGTCAGTCAGTCGGTCAGCCTTATTCAGTCAGTCTGTCAGTCAGTCAGTCAGTCAGCCTTATTCAGTCAGTCTGTCAGTCATCCTTATTCAGTCAGTCTGTCAGTCAGTCAGTCGGTCAGTCCTGTCCAGTCAGTTAGTCAGTCAAGCAGTCAGTCAGGTAGTCAAGCAGTCAGTCAGTCAGTGTCAGTCAGTCATTTAGTCATTCAGTCAGTCAGTGAAATAGCCAGTCAGAGAGTCAAGCAGTCAGTCAGTCAGTCTCAGTCAGTCAGTTAGTCAGTCAGTCAGTCAGTCAGTCAGTCAGTCAGTCCAGTCTCAGTCAGTCAGGCAGTTAGTCAGTCAGTCTCGGTCAGTCAGTGAGTCAGTCAGTCAGTATCAGTCAGTCAGTGAGTCAGTCTGTCAGTCAGGCAGTATCAGTCAGGCAGTAAGACTCCGCTCGACAGAACTCCGATAGCCTAATGGCTAGACCGCTGGTCTTCCAAGCGAGTGGCCTGGGTTCGAGTCCCAACCGGAGCGAATATCTTCAATGTATATATTTCTTTTCTAATTTGAAAATTCTTTTTTTTTTTCAATTTCTTTCCTTTGCAATTATTGATTATTTATGTAGGGAAGAAAATTCTGAGTCAGTTTAATTTTTCGACACAAAGATTTCAAAGTGTTTAAATAAACAATTACCAAGGTGCATTTTTTGTTTTTATTATATTTAAAACTCCCACCGACAGAGCTCCCATAGACTAATGGCTAGAGTGTTAGGCTTCCAAGCGAGTGGCCCTGGGTTCGAGTCCCAGCCTGAACGAAAATCTTCAATGTATACTTTTAGTTTCTAATTTGAAATTTCTTCTTCTTTTTTTTAATTTTTCTCTTTTGCGAATATTGATTATTTATGTAGGGAGAAAAATTCTGAGTCAGTTTAATTATTCGACCTGTAAATTTCAAAGTGTTTGAATCAATAATTACCAAGGTGCATTTTTTGTTTTTTTTATATTTAAGACTTCCATCGACAGAGCTCCGATAGCCTAATGGCTAGACCGTTGGGTTCCAAGCGCGTGGTACTGGGTTCGAGTCCCGGCCGGAACGAAAATCTTCCAAGTATATATTTCTCTTCTAATTTGAAGATTCTTTTTTTTTCAATTTCTTTCTTTTGCAAATAAGGATTATTTATGTACGGAAGAAAATTCTGAGTCAGTTTAATCATTCGACCTTTAGATTTCAAAAATTTTAGATCAATAATTACTAAGGTGCATTTTTTGTTTTTATTATAATTAAGACACCGATCAACAGAGATCCGATAGTATATTGGCGAGAGCGTTGGGCTTCCATGAGTGTCGCCCTGGGTTCAAATCCCAGCCGGAAAGGAAATCTTAAATGCAAATATTTTTTTCTAATTTTATAATTCTTTTTTTTTTATTTTTCCCTTTTGCGAAGTCAGTCAGTCAGTCTGACAGTCAATCAGTCAAGCACTCAGTCATTCAGTCTCAGTCAGTCAGTCCAGTCAGTCAGTCACTCAGTCAGTCAGTTAGTCCTTCAGCCAGTCAGTCAAGCAGTCAGTCATTTAGTCTCAGTCAGTCAGTCATTCAGTCAGTCAGTCAGTCAGGCAGTCAGTCAGTCAGTCAGTCGGTCAGTCCTGTGCAGTCAGTTAGTCACTAAAGCAGTCAGTCAGTCTCAGTCAGTCAGTCAGTCAGTCAGTCCAGTCCAGTCTCAGTCAGTCAGTCAGTCAGTCAGTCATTCAGTCAGTCAGTCAGTCAGGCAGTCAGTCAGTCGGTCAGCCTTATTCAGTCAGTCTGTCAGTCAGTCAGTTAGTCAGCCTTATTCAGTCAGTCTGTCAGTCATCCTTATTCAGTCAGTCTGTCAGTCAGTCAGTCGGTCAGTCCTGTCCAGTCAGTTAGTCAGTCAAGCAGTCAGTCAGGTAGTCAAGGAGTCAGTCAGTCAGTGTCAGTCAGTCATTTAGTCATTCAGTCAGTCAGTGAAATAGCCAGTCAGAGAGTCAAGCAGTCAGTCAGTCAGTCTCAGTCAGTCAGTTAGTCAGTCAGTCAGTCAGTCAGTCCAGTCTCAGTCAGTCAGGCAGTTAGTCAGTCAGTCTCGGTCAGTCAGTGAGTCAGTCAGTCAGTATCAGTCAGTCTCGGTCAGTCAGTGAGTCAGTCAGTCAGTATCAGTCAGTCAGTGAGTCAGTCTGTCAGTCAGGCAGTATCAGTCAGGCAGTAAGACTCCGCTCGACAGAACTCCGATAGCCTAATGGCTAGACCGCTGGTCTTCCAAGCGAGTGGCCTGGGTTCGAGTCCCAGCCGGAGCGAATATCTTCAATGTATATATTTCTTTTCTAATTTGAAAATTCTTTTTTTTTTCAATTTCTTTCCTTTGCAATTATTGATTATTTATGTAGGGAAGAAAATTCTGAGTCAGTTTAATTTTTCGACACGAAGATTTCAAAGTGTTTAAATAAACAATTACCAAGGTGCATTTTTTGTTTTTATTATATTTAAAACTCCCACCGACAGCGCTCCCATAGACTAATGGCTAGAGTGTTAGGCTTCCAAGCGAGTGGCCCTGGGTTCGAGTCCCAGCCTGAACGAAAATCTTCAATGTATACTTTTAGTTTCTAATTTGAAATTTCTTCTTCTTTTTTTTAATTTTTCTCTTTTGCGAATATTGATTATTTATGTAGGGAGAAAAATTCTGAGTCAGTTTAATTATTCGACCTGTAAATTTCAAAGTGTTTGAATCAATAATTACCAAGGTGCATTTTTTGTTTTTTTTATATTTAAGACTTCCATCGACAGAGCTCCGATAGCCTAATGGCTAGACCGTTGGGTTCCAAGCGCGTGGTACTGGGTTCGAGTCCCGGCCGGAACGAAAATCTTCCAAGTATATATTTCTCTTCTAATTTGAAGATTCTTTTTTTTTCAATTTCTTTCTTTTGCAAATAAGGATTATTTATGTACGGAAGAAAATTCTGAGTCAGTTTAATCATTCGACCTTTAGATTTCAAAAATTTTAGATCAATAATTACTAAGGTGCATTTTTTGTTTTTATTATAATTAAGACACCGATCAACAGAGATCCGATAGTATATTGGCGAGAGCGTTGGGCTTCCATGAGTGTCGCCCTGGGTTCAAATCCCAGCCGGAAAGGAAATCTTAAATGCAAATATTTTTTTCTAATTTTATAATTCTTTTTTTTTTATTTTTCCCTTTTGCGAAGTCAGTCAGTCAGTCTGACAGTCAATCAGTCAAGCACTCAGTCATTTAGTCTCAGTCAGTCAGTCCAGTCAGTCAGTCACTCAGTCAGTCAGTTAGTCCTTCAGCCAGTCAGTCAAGCAGTCAGTCATTTAGTCTCAGTCAGTCAGTCATTCAGTCAGTCAGTCAGTCAGGCAGTCGGTCAGTCCTGTGCAGTCAGTTAGTCACTAAAGCAGTCAGTCAGTCTCAGTCAGTCAGTCAGTCAGTCAGTCGAGTCCAGTCTCAGTCAGTCAGTCAGTCAGTCTCGGTCAGTCAGTCAGTCTGTCATTCAGTCAGTCAGTCAGTCAGGCAGTCAGTCAGTCGGTCAGCCTTATTCAGTCAGTCTGTCAGTCAGTCAGTCAGTCAGCCTTATTCAGTCAGTCTGTCAGTTAGTCAGTCGGTCAGTCCTGTCCAGTCAGTTAGTCAGTCAAGCAGTCAGTCAGGTAGTCAAGCAGTCAGTCAGTCAGTGTCAGTCAGTCATTTAGTCATTCAGTCAGTCAGTGAAATAGCCAGTCAGAGAGTCAAGCAGTCAGTCAGTCAGTCTCAGTCAGTCAGTTAGTCAGTCAGTCAGTCAGTCAGTCAGTCAGTCCAGTCTCAGTCAGTCAGGCAGTTAGTCAGTCAGTCTCGGTCAGTCAGTGAGTCAGTCAGTCAGTATCAGTCAGAGAGTCAGTATCAGTCAGTCAGTGAGTCAGTCTGTCAGTCAGGCAGTATCAGTCAGGCAGTAAGACTCCGCTCGACAGAACTCCGATAGCCTAATGGCTAGACCGCTGGTCTTCCAAGCGAGTGGCCTGGGTTCGAGTCCCAGCCGGAGCGAATATCTTCAATGTATATATTTCTTTTCTAATTTGAAAATTCTTTTTTTTTTCAATTTCTTTCCTTTGCAATTATTGATAATTTATGTAGGGAAGAAAATTCTGAGTCAGTTTAATTTTTCGACACGAAGATTTCAAAGTGTTTAAATAAACAATTACCAAGGTGCATTTTTTGTTTTTATTATATTTAAAACTCCCACCGACAGAGCTCCCATAGACTAATGGCTAGAGTGTTAGGCTTCCAAGCGAGTGGCCCTGGGTTCGAGTCCCAGCCTGAACGAAAATCTTCAATGTATACTTTTAGTTTCTAATTTGAAATTTCTTCTTCTTTTTTTTAATTTTTCTCTTTTGCGAATATTGATTATTTATGTAGGGAGAAAAATTCTGAGTCAGTTTAATTATTCGACCTGTAAATTTCAAAGTGTTTGAATCAATAATTACCAAGGTGCATTTTTTGTTTTTTTTATATTTAAGACTTCCATCGACAGAGCTCCGATAGCCTAATGGCTAGACCGTTGGGTTCCAAGCGCGTGGTACTGGGTTCGAGTCCCGGCCGGAACGAAAATCTTCCAAGTATATATTTCTCTTCTAATTTGAAGATTCTTTTTTTTTCAATTTCTTTCTTTTGCAAATAAGGATTATTTATGTACGGAAGAAAATTCTGAGTCAGTTTAATCATTCGACCTTTAGATTTCAAAAATTTTAGATCAATAATTACTAAGGTGCATTTTTTGTTTTTATTATAATTAAGACACCGATCAACAGAGATCCGATAGTATATTGGCGAGAGCGTTGGGCTTCCATGAGTGTCGCCCTGGGTTCAAATCCCAGCCGGAAAGGAAATCTTAAATGCAAATATTTTTTTCTAATTTTATAATTCTTTTTTTTTTATTTTTCCCTTTTGCGAAGTCAGTCAGTCAGTCTGACAGTCAATCAGTCAAGCACTCAGTCATTCAGTCTCAGTCAGTCAGTCCAGTCAGTCAGTCACTCAGTCAGTCAGTTAGTCCTTCAGCCAGTCAGTCAAGCAGTCAGTCATTTAGTCTCAGTCAGTCAGTCATTCAGTCAGTCAGTCAGTCAGGCAGTCGGTCAGTCCTGTGCAGTCAGTTAGTCACTAAAGCAGTCAGTCAGTCTCAGTCAGTCAGTCAGTCAGTCAGTCGAGTCCAGTCTCAGTCAGTCAGTCAGTCAGTCTCGGTCAGTCAGTCAGTCTGTCATTCAGTCAGTCAGTCAGTCAGGCAGTCAGTCAGTCGGTCAGCCTTATTCAGTCAGTCTGTCAGTCAGTCAGTCAGTCAGCCTTATTCAGTCAGTCTGTCAGTTAGTCAGTCGGTCAGTCCTGTCCAGTCAGTTAGTCAGTCAAGCAGTCAGTCAGGTAGTCAAGCAGTCAGTCAGTCAGTGTCAGTCAGTCATTTAGTCATTCAGTCAGTCAGTGAAATAGCCAGTCAGAGAGTCAAGCAGTCAGTCAGTCAGTCTCAGTCAGTCAGTTAGTCAGTCAGTCAGTCAGTCAGTCAGTCAGTCCAGTCTCAGTCAGTCAGGCAGTTAGTCAGTCAGTCTCGGTCAGTCAGTGAGTCAGTCAGTCAGTATCAGTCAGACAGTCAGTATCAGTCAGTCAGTGAGTCAGTCTGTCAGTCAGGCAGTATCAGTCAGGCAGTAAGACTCCGCTCGACAGAACTCCGATAGCCTAATGGCTAGACCGCTGGTCTTCCAAGCGAGTGGCCTGGGTTCGAGTCCCAGCCGGAGCGAATATCTTCAATGTATATATTTCTTTTCTAATTTGAAAATTCTTTTTTTTTTCAATTTCTTTCCTTTGCAATTATTGATTATTTATGTAGGGAAGAAAATTCTGAGTCAGTTTAATTTTTCGACACGAAGATTTCAAAGTGTTTAAATAAACAATTACCAAGGTGCATTTTTTGTTTTTATTATATTTAAAACTCCCACCGACAGAGCTCCCATAGACTAATGGCTAGAGTGTTAGGCTTCCAAGCGAGTGGCCCTGGGTTCGAGTCCCAGCCTGAACGAAAATCTTCAATGTATACTTTTAGTTTCTAATTTGAAATTTCTTCTTCTTTTTTTTTTTAATTTTTCTCTTTTGCGAATATTGATTATTTATGTAGGGAGAAAAATTCTGAGTCAGTTTAATTATTCGACCTGTAAATTTCAAAGTGTTTGAATCAATAATTACCAAGGTGCATTTTTTGTTTTTATTATATTTAAGACTTCCATCGACAGAGCTCCGATAGCCTAATGGCTAGACCGTTGGGTTCCTAGCGCGTGGTACTGGGTTCGAGTCCCGGCCGGAAAGGAAATCTTAAATGCAAATATTTTTTTCTAATTTTATAATTCTTTTTTTTTATTTTTCCCTTTTGCGAAGTCAGTCAGTCAGTCTGACAGTCAATCAGTCAAGCACTCAGTCATTCAGTCTCAGTCAGTCAGTCCAGTCAGTCAGTCACTCAGTCAGTCAGTTAGTCCTTCAGCCAGTCAGTCAAGCAGTCAGTCATTTAGTCTCAGTCAGTCAGTCATTCAGTCAGTCAGTCAGTCAGGCAGTCAGTCAGTCAGTCAGTCGGTCAGTCGTGTGCAGTCAGTTAGTCACTAAAGCAGTCAGTCAGTCTCAGTCAGTCAGTCAGTCAGTCAGTCCAGTCCAGTCTCAGTCAGTCAGTCAGTCAGTCTCGGTCAGTCAGTCAGTCAGTCATTCAGTCAGTCAGTCAGTCAGGCAGTCAGTCAGTCGGTCAGCCTTATTCAGTCAGTCTGTCAGTCAGTCAGTCAGTCAGCCTTATTCAGTCAGTCTGTCAGTCATCCTTATTCAGTCAGTCTGTCAGTCAGTCAGTCGGTCAGTCCTGTCCAGTCAGTTAGTCAGTCAAGCAGTCAGTCAGGTAGTCAAGCAGTCAGTCAGTCAGTGTCAGTCAGTCATTTAGTCATTCAGTCAGTCAGTGAAATAGCCAGTCAGAGAGTCAAGCAGTCAGTCAGTCAGTCTCAGTCAGTCAGTTAGTCAGTCAAGCAGTCAGTCAGTCAGTCAGTCCAGTCTCAGTCAGTCAGGCAGTTAGTCAGTCAGTCTCGGTCAGTCAGTGAGTCAGTCAGTCAGTATCAGTCAGTCAGTGAGTCAGTCTGTCAGTCAGGCAGTATCAGTCAGGCAGTAAGACTCCGCTCGACAGAACTCCGATAGCCTAATGGCTAGACCGCTGGTCTTCCAAGCGAGTCGCCTGGGTTCGAGTCCCAACCGGAGCGAATATCTTCAATGTATATATTTCTTTTCTAATTTGAAAATTCTTTTTTTTTTCAATTTCTTTCCTTTGCAATTATTGATTATTTATGTAGGGAAGAAAATTCTGAGTCAGTTTAATTTTTCGACACGAAGATTTCAAAGTGTTTAAATAAACAATTACCAAGGTGCATTTTTTGTTTTTATTATATTTAAAACTCCCACCGACAGAGCTCCCATAGACTAATGGCTAGAGTGTTAGGCTTCCAAGCGAGTGGCCCTGGGTTCGAGTCCCAGCCTGAACGAAAATCTTCAATGTATACTTTTAGTTTCTAATTTGAAATTTCTTCTTCTTTTTTTTTTAATTTTTCTCTTTTGCGAATATTGATTATTTATGTAGGGAGAAAAATTCTGAGTCAGTTTAATTATTCGACCTGTAAATTTCAAAGTGTTTGAATCAATAATTACCAAGGTGCATTTTTTGTTTTTATTATATTTAAGACTTCCATCGACAGAGCTCCGATAGCCTAATGGCTAGACCGTTGGGTTCCTAGCGCGTGGTACTGGGTTCGAGTCCCGGCCGGAAAGGAAATCTTAAATGCAAATATTTTTTTCTAATTTTATAATTCTTTTTTTTTATTTTTCCCTTTTGCGAAGTCAGTCAGTCAGTCTGACAGTCAATCAGTCAAGCACTCAGTCATTCAGTCTCAGTCAGTCAGTCCAGTCAGTCAGTCACTCAGTCAGTCAGTTAGTCCTTCAGCCAGTCAGTCAAGCAGTCAGTCATTTAGTCTCAGTCAGTCAGTCATTCAGTCAGTCAGTCAGTCAGGCAGTCAGTCAGTCAGTCAGTCGGTCAGTCCTGTGCAGTCAGTTAGTCACTAAAGCAGTCAGTCAGTCTCAGTCAGTCAGTCAGTCAGTCAGTCCAGTCCAGTCTCAGTCAGTCAGTCAGTCAGTCTTGGTCAGTCAGTCAGTCAGTCATTCAGTCAGTCAGTCAGTCAGGCAGTCAGTCAGTCGGTCAGCCTTATTCAGTCAGTCTGTCAGTCAGTCAGTCAGTCAGCCTTATTCAGTCAGTCTGTCAGTCATCCTTATTCAGTCAGTCTGTCAGTCATCCTTATTCAGTCAGTCTGTCAGTCAGTCAGTCGGTCAGTCCTGTCCAGTCAGTTAGTCAGTCAAGCAGTCAGTCAGGTAGTCAAGCAGTCAGTCAGTCAGTGTCATTTAGTCATTTAGTCATTCAGTCAGTCAGTGAAATAGCCAGTCAGAGAGTCAAGCAGTCAGTCAGTCAGTCTCAGTCAGTCAGTTAGTCAGTCAGTCAGTCAGTCAGTCAGTCAGTCCAGTCTCAGTCAGTCAGGCAGTTAGTCAGTCAGTCTCGGTCAGTCAGTCAGTCAGTATCAGTCAGTCAGTGAGTCAGTCTGTCAGTCAGGCAGTATCAGTCAGGCAGTAAGACTCCGCTCGGCAGAACTTCGATAGCCTAATGGCTAGACCGCTGGTCTTCCAAGCGAGTGGCCTGGGTTCGAGTCCCAGCCGGAGCGAATATCTTCAATGTATATATTTCTTTTCTAATTTGAAAATTCTTTTTTTTTTCAATTTCTTTCCTTTGCAATTATTGATTATTTATGTAGGGAAGAAAATTCTGAGTCAGTTTAATTTTTCGACACGAAGATTTCAAAGTGTTTAAATAAACAATTACCAAGGTGCATTTTTTGTTTTTATTATATTTAAAACTCCCACCGACAGAGCTCCCATAGACTAATGGCTAGAGTGTTAGGCTTCCAAGCGAGTGGCCCTGGGTTCGAGTCCCAGCCTGAACGAAAATCTTCAATGTATACTTTTAGTTTCTAATTTGAAATTTCTTCTTCTTTTTTTTTTAATTTTTCTCTTTTGCGAATATTGATTATTTATGTAGGGAGAAAAATTCTGAGTCAGTTTAATTATTCGACCTGTAAATTTCAAAGTGTTTGAATCAATAATTACCAAGGTGCATTTTTTGTTTTTATTATATTTAAGACTTCCATCGACAGAGCTCCGATAGCCTAATGGCTAGACCGTTGGGTTCCAAGCGCGTGGTACTGGGTTCGAGTCCCGGCCGGAACGAAAATCTTCCATGTATATATTTCTCTTCTAATTTGAAGATTCTTTTTTTTTTCAATTTCTTTCTTTTGCAAATATGGATTATTTATGTACGGAAGAAAATTCTGAGTCAGTTTAATCATTCGACCTTTAGATTTCAAAGATTTTAGATCAATAATTACTAAGGTGCATTTTTTGTTTTTATTATAATTAAGACACCGATCAACAGAGATCCGATAGTATATTGGCGAGAGCGTTGGGCTTCCATGAGTGTCGCCCTGGGTTCAAATTCAAACCGGAAAGGAAATCTTAAATGCAAATTTTTTTTCTAATTTTATAATTCTTTTTTTTTATTTTTCCCTTTTGCGAAGTCAGTCAGTCAGTCTGACAGTCAATCAGTCAAGAACTCAGTCATTCAGTCTCAGTCAGTCAGTCCAGTCAGTCAGTCACTCAGTCAGTCAGTTAGTCCTTCAGCCAGTCAGTCAAGCAGTCAGTCATTTAGTCTCAGTCAGTCAGTCATTCAGTCAGTCAGTCAGTCAGGCAGTCAGTCAGTCAGTCAGTCGGTCAGTCCTGTGCAGTCAGTTAGTCACTAAAGCAGTCAGTCAGTCTCAGTCAGTCAGTCAGTCAGTCAGTCCAGTCCAGTCTCAGTCAGTCAGTCAGTCAGTCTCGGTCAGTCAGTCAGTCAGTCATTCAGTCAGTCAGTCAGTCAGGCAGTCAGTCAGTCGGTCAGCCTTATTCAGTCAGTCTGTCAGTCAGTCAGTCAGTCAGCCTTATTCAGTCAGTCTGTCACTCATCCTTATTCAGTCAGTCTGTCAGTCAGTCAGTCGGTCAGTCCTGTCCAGTCAGTTAGTCAGTCAAGCAGTCAGTCAGGTAGTCAAGCAGTCAGTCAGTCAGTGTCAGTCAGTCATTTAGTCATTCAGTCAGTCAGTGAAATAGCCAGTCAGAGAGTCAAGCAGTCAGTCAGTCAGTCTCAGTCAGTCAGTTAGTCAGTCAGTCAGTCAGTCAGTCCAGTCTCAGTCAGTCAGGCAGTTAGTCAGTCAGTCTCGGTCAGTCAGTGAGTCAGTCTGTCAGTATCAGTCAGTCAGTGAGTCAGTCTGTCAGTCAGGCAGTATCAGTCAGGCAGTAAGACTCCGCTCGACAGAACTCCGATAGCCTAATGGCTAGACCGCTGGTCTTCCAAGCGAGTGGCCTGGGTTCGAGTCCCAACCGGAGCGAATATCTTCAATGTATATATTTCTTTTCTAATTTGAAAATTCTTTTTTTTTCCATTTCTTTCCTTTGCAATTATTGATTATTTATGTAGGGAAGAAAATTCTGAGTCAGTTTAATTTTTCGACACGAAGATTTCAAAGTGTTTAAATAAACAATTACCATGGTGCATTTTTTGTTTTTATTATATTTAAAACTCCCACCGACAGAGCTCCCATAGACTAATGGCTAGAGTGTTAGGCTTCCAAGCGAGTGGCCCTGGGTTCGAGTCCCAGCCTGAACGAAAATCTTCAATGTATACTTTTAGTTTCTAATTTGAAAGTTCTTCTTCTTTTTTTTTTAATTTTTCTCTTTTGCGAATATTGATTATTTATGTAGGGAGAAAAATTCTGAGTCAGTTTAATTATTCGACCTGTAAATTTCAAAGAGTTTGAATCAATAATTACCAAGGTGCATTTTTTTGTTTTTATTATATTTAAGACTTCCATCGACAGAGCTCCGATAGCCTAATGGCTAGACCGTTGGGTTCCAAGCGCGTGGTACTGGGTTCGAGTCCCGGCCGGAACGAAAATCTTCCATGTATATATTTCTCTTCTAATTTGAAGATTCTTTTTTTTTTCAATTTCTTTCTTTTGCAAATATGGATTATTTATGTACGGAAGAAAATTCTGAGTCAGTTTAATCATTCGACCTTTAGATTTCAAAGATTTTAGATCAATAATTACTAAGGTGCATTTTTTGTTTTTATTATAATTAAGACACCGATCAACAGAGATCCGATAGTATATTGGCGAGAGCGTTGGGCTTCCATGAGTGTCGCCCTGGGTGCAAATCCCAGCCGGAAAGGAAATCTTAAATGCAAATATTTTTTTCTAATTTTATAATTATTTTTTTTTATTTTTCCCTTTTGCGAAGTCAGTCAGTCAGTCTGACAGTCAATCAGTCAAGCACTCAGTCATTCAGTCTCAGTCAGTCAGTCCAGTCAGTCAGTCACTCAGTCAGTCAGTTAGTCCTTCAGCCAGTCAGTCAAGCAGTCAGTCATTTAGTCTCAGTCAGTCAGTCATTCAGTCAGTCAGTCAGGCAGTCAGTCAGTCAGTCAGTCGGTCAGTCCTGTGCAGTCAGTTAGTCACTAAAGCAGTCAGTCAGTCTCAGTCAGTCAGTCAGTCAGTCAGTCCAGTCCAGTCTCAGTCAGTCAGTCAGTCAGTCAGTCATTCAGTCAGTCAGTCAGTCAGGCTGTCAGTCAGTCAGTCAGCCTTATTCAGTCAGTCTGTCAGTCATCCTTATTCAGTCAGTCTGTCAGTCAGTCAGTCGGTCAGTCCTGTCCAGTCAGTTAGTCAGTCAAGCAGTCAGTCAGGTAGTCAAGCAGTCAGTCAGTCAGTGTCAGTCAGTCATTTAGTCATTCAGTCAGTCAGTGAAATAGCCAGTCAGAGAGTCAAGCAGTCAGTCAGTCAGTCTCAGTCAGTCAGTTAGTCAGTCAGTCAGTCAGTCAGTCAGTCAGTCAGTCCAGTCTCAGTCAGTCAGGCAGTTAGTCAGTCAGTCTCGGTCAGTCAGTGAGTCAGTCAGTCAGTATCAGTCAGTCAGTGAGTCAGTCTGTCAGTCAGGCAGTATCAGTCAGGCAGTAAGACTCCGCTCGACAGAACTCCGATAGCCTAATGGCTAGACCGCTGGTCTTCCAAGCGAGTGGCCTGGGTTCGAGTCCCAACCGGAGCGAATATCTTCAATGTATATATTTCTTTTCTAATTTGAAAATTCTTTTTTTTTTTCAATTTCTTTCCTTTGCAATTATTGATTATTTATGTAGGGAAGAAAATTCTGAGTCAGTTTAATTTTTCGACACAAAGATTTCAAAGTGTTTAAATAAACAATTACCAAGGTGCATTTTTTGTTTTTATTATATTTAAAACTCCCACCGACAGAGCTCCCATAGACTAATGGCTAGAGTGTTAGGCTTCCAAGCGAGTGGCCCTGGGTTCGAGTCCCAGCCTGAACGAAAATCTTCAATGTATACTTTTAGTTTCTAATTTGAAATTTCTTCTTCTTTTTTTTAATTTTTCTCTTTTGCGAATATTGATTATTTATGTAGGGAGAAAAATTCTGAGTCAGTTTAATTATTCGACCTGTAAATTTCAAAGTGTTTGAATCAATAATTACCAAGGTGCATTTTTTGTTTTTTTTATATTTAAGACTTCCATCGACAGAGCTCCGATAGCCTAATGGCTAGACCGTTGGGTTCCAAGCGCGTGGTACTGGGTTCGAGTCCCGGCCGGAACGAAAATCTTCCAAGTATATATTTCTCTTCTAATTTGAAGATTCTTTTTTTTTCAATTTCTTTCTTTTGCAAATAAGGATTATTTATGTACGGAAGAAAATTCTGAGTCAGTTTAATCATTCGACCTTTAGATTTCAAAAATTTTAGATCAATAATTACTAAGGTGCATTTTTTGTTTTTATTATAATTAAGACACCGATCAACAGAGATCCGATAGTATATTGGCGAGAGCGTTGGGCTTCCATGAGTGTCGCCCTGGGTTCAAATCCCAGCCGGAAAGGAAATCTTAAATGCAAATATTTTTTTCTAATTTTATAATTCTTTTTTTTTTATTTTTCCCTTTTGCGAAGTCAGTCAGTCAGTCTGACAGTCAATCAGTCAAGCACTCAGTCATTCAGTCTCAGTCAGTCAGTCCAGTCAGTCAGTCACTCAGTCAGTCAGTTAGTCCTTCAGCCAGTCAGTGAAGCAGTCAGTCATTTAGTCTCAGCCAGTCAGTCAATCAGTCAGGCAGTCAGTCGGTCAGCCTTATTCAGTCAGTCTGTCAGTCAGTCAGTCAGTCAGCCTTATTCAGTCAGTCTGTCAGTCATCCTTATTCAGTCAGTCTGTCAGTCAGTCAGTCGGTCAGTCCTGTCCAGTCAGTTAGTCAGTCAAGCAGTCAGTCAGGTAGTCAAGCAGTCAGTCAGTCAGTGTCAGTCAGTCATTTAGTCATTCAGTCAGTCAGTGAAATAGCCAGTCAGAGAGTCAAGCAGTCAGTCAGTCAGTCTCAGTCAGTCAGTTAGTCAGTCAGTCAGTCAGTCAGTCAGTCAGTCCAGTCTCAGTCAGTCAGGCAGTTAGTCAGTCAGTCTCGGTCAGTCAGTGAGTCAGTCAGTCAGTCAGTGAGTCAGTCTGTCAGTCAGGCAGTATCAGTCAGGCAGTAAGACTCCGCTCGACAGAACTCCGATAGCCTAATGGCTAGACCGCTGGTCTTCCAAGCGAGTGGCCTGGGTTCGAGTCCCAGCCGGAGCGAATATCTTCAATGTATATATTTCTTTTCTAATTTGAAAATTCTTTTTTTTTTTCAATTTCTTTCCTTTGCAATTATTGATTATTTATGTAGGGAAGAAAATTCTGAGCCAGTTTAATTTTTCGACACGAAGATTTCAAAGTGTTTAAATAAACAATTACCAAGGTGCATTTTTTGTTTTTATTATATTTAAAACTCCCACCGACAGAGCTCCCATAGACTAATGGCTAGAGTGTTAGGCTTCCAAGCGAGTGGCCCTGGGTTCGAGTCCCAGCCTGAACGACAATCTTCAATGTATACTTTTAGTTTCTAATTTGAAATTTCTTCTTCATTTTTTTTTAATTTTTCTCTTTTGCGAATATTGATTATTTATGTAGGGAGAAAAATTCTGAGTCAGTTTAATTATTCGACCTGTAAATTTCAAAGTGTTTGAATCAATAATTACCAAGGTGCATTTTTTGTTTTTATTATATTTAAGACTTCCATCGACAGAGCTCCGATAGCCTAATGGCTAGACCGTTGGGTTCCAAGCGCGTGGTACTGGGTTCGAGTCCCGGCCGGAACGAAAATCTTCCGTGTATATATTTCTCTTCTAATTTGAAGATTCTTTTTTTTTTCAATTTCTTTCTTTTGCAAATATGGATTATTTATGTACGGAAGAAAATTCTGAGTCAGTTTAATCATTCGACCTTTAGATTTCAAAGATTTTAGATCAATAATTACTAAGGTGCATTTTTTGTTTTTATTATAATTAAGACACCGATCAACAGAGATCCGATAGTATATTGGCGAGAGCGTTGGGCTTCCATGAGTGTCGCCCTGGGTTCAAATCCCAGCCGGAAAGGAAATCTTAAATGCAAATATTTTTTTCTAATTTTATAATTCTTTTTTTTTTTAGTTTTCCCTTTTGCGAAGTCAGTCAGTCAGTCTGACAGTCAATCAGTCAAGCACTCAGTCATTCAGTCTCAGTCAGTCAGTCCAGTCAGTCAGTCACTCAGTCAGTCAGTTAGTCCTTCAGCCAGTCAGTCATTTAGTCTCAGTCAGTCAGTCATTCAGTCAGTCAGGCAGTCAGGCAGTCAGTCAGTCAGTCAGTCGGTCAGTCCTGTGCAGTCAGTTAGTCACTAAAGCAGTCAGTCAGTCTCAGTCAGTCCAGTCCAGTCTTAGTCAGTCAGTCAGTCAGTCTCGGTCAGTCAGTTAGTCAGTCATTCAGTCAGTCAATCAGTCAGGCAGTCAGTCGGTCAGCCTTATTCAGTCAGTCTGTCAGTCAGTCAGTCAGTCAGCCTTATTCAGTCAGTCTGTCAGTCATCCTTATTCAGTCAGTCTGTCAGTCAGTCAGTCGGTCAGTCCTGTCCAGTCAGTTAGTCAGTCAAGCAGTCAGTCAGGTAGTCAAGCAGTCAGTCAGTCAGTGTCAGTCAGTCATTTAGTCATTCAGTCAGTCAGTGAAATAGCCAGTCAGAGAGTCAAGCAGTCAGTCAGTCAGTCTCAGTCAGTCAGTTAGTCAGTCAGTCAGTCAGTCAGTCAGTCAGTCCAGTCTCAGTCAGTCAGGCAGTTAGTCAGTCAGTCTCGGTCAGTCAGTGAGTCAGTCAGTCAGTATCAGTCAGTCAGTGAGTCAGTCTGTCAGTCAGGCAGTATCAGTCAGGCAGTAAGACTCCGCTCGACAGAACTCCGATAGCCTAATGGCTAGACCGCTGGTCTTCCAAGCGAGTGGCCTGGGTTCGAGTCCCAGCCGGAGCGAATATCTTCAATGTATATATTTCTTTTCTAATTTGAAAATTCTTTTTTTTTTCAATTTCGTTCCTTTGCAATTATTGATTATTTATGTAGGGAAGAAAATTCTGAGTCAGTTTAATTTTTCGACACGAAGATTTCAAAGTGTTTAAATAAACAATTACCAAGGTGCATTTTTTGTTTTTATTATATTTAAAACTCCCACCGACAGAGCTCCCATAGACTAATGGCTAGAGTGTTAGGCTTCCAAGCGAGTGGCCCTGGGTTCGAGTCCCAGCCTGAACGAAAATCTTCAATGTATACTTTTAGTTTCTAATTTGAAATTTCTTCTTCTTTTTTTTTAATTTTTCTCTTTTGCGAATATTGATTATTTATGTAGGGAGAAAAATTCTGAGTCAGTTTAATTATTCGACCTGTAAATTTCAAAGTGTTTGAATCAATAATTACCAAGGTGCATTTTTTGTTTTTATTATATTTAAGACTTCCATCGACAGAGCTCCGATAGCCTAATGGCTAGACCGTTGGGTTTCTAGCGCGTGGTACTGGGTTCGAGTCCCGGCCAGGAAATCTTAAATGCAAATATTTTTTCTAATTTTATAATTCTTTTTTTTTATTTTTCCCTTTTGCGAAGTCAGTCAGTCAGTCTGACAGTCAATCAGTCAAGCACTCAGTCATTCAGTCTCAGTCAGTCAGTCCAGTCAGTCAGTCACTCAGTCTGTCAGTTAGTCCTTCAGCCAGTCAGTCAAGCAGTCAGTCATTTAGTCTCAGTCAGTCAGTCATTCAGTCAGTCAGTCAGTCAGGCAGTCAGTCGGTCAGTCCTGTGCAGTCAGTTAGTCACTAAAGCAGTCAGTCAGTCTCAGTCAGTCAGTCAGTCAGTCAGTCAGTCCAGTCCAGTCTCAGTCAGTCAGTCAGTCAGTCTCGGTCAGCCTTATTCAGTCAGTCTGTCAGTCAGTCAGTCAGTCAGCCTTATTCAGTCAGTCTGTCAGTCATCCTTATTCAGTCAGTCTGTCAGTCAGTCAGTCGGTCAGTCCTGTCCAGTCAGTTAGTCAGTCAAGCAGTCAGTCAGGTAGTCAAGCAGTCAGTCAGGTAGTCAAGCAGTCAGTCAGTCAGTGTCAGTCAGTCATTTAGTCATTCAGTCAGTCAGTGAAATAGCCAGTCAGAGAGTCAAGCAGTCAGTCAGTCAGTCTCAGTCAGTCAGTTAGTCAGTCAGTCAGTCAGTCAGTCCAGTCTCAGTCAGTCAGGCAGTTAGTCAGTCAGTCTCGGTCAGTCAGTCAGTATCAGTCAGTCAGTGAGTCAGTCTGTCAGTCAGACAGTATCAGTCAGGCAGTAAGACTCCGCTCGACAGAACTCCGGTAGCCTAATGGCTAGACCGCTGGTCTTCCAAGCGAGTGGCCTGGGTTCGAGTCCCAGCCGGAGCGAATATCTTCAATGTATATATTTCTTTTCTAATTTGAAAATTCTTTTTTTTTTCAATTTCTTTCCTTTGCAATTATTGATTATTTATGTAGGGAAGAAAATTCTGAGTCAGTTTAATTTTTCGACACGAAGATTTCAAAGTGTTTAAATAAACAATTACCAAGGTGCATTTTTTGTTTTTATTATATTTAAAACTCCCACCGACAGGGCTCCCATAGACTAATGGCTAGAGTGTTAGGCTTCCAAGCGAGTGGCCCTGGGTTCGAGTCCCAGCCTGAACGAAAATCTTCAATGTATACTTTTAGTTTCTAATTTGAAATTTCTCCTTCTTTTTTTTTTTAATTTTTCTCTTTTGCGAATATTGATTATTTATGTAGGGAGAAAAATTCTGAGTCAGTTTAATTATTCGACCTGTAAATTTCAAAGTGTTTGAATCAATAATTACCAAGTTGCATTTTTTGTTTTTATTATATTTAAGACTTCCGTCGACAGAGCTCCAATAGCCTAATGGCTAGACCGTTGGGTTCCTAGCGCGTGGTACTGGGTTCGAGTCCCGGCCGGAAAGGAAATCTTAAATGCAAATATTTTTTTCTAATTTTATAATTCTTTTTTTTTATTTTTCCCTTTTGCGAAGTCAGTCAGTCAGTCTGACAGTCAATCAGTCAAGCACTCAGTCATTCAGTCTCAGTCAGTCAGTCCAGTCAGTCAGTCACTCAGTCAGTCAGTTAGTCAGTCAAGCAGTCAGTCAAGCAGTCAGTCATTTAGTCTCAGTCAGTCAGTCATTCAGTCAGTCAGTCAGTCAGGCAGTCAGTCAGTCAGTCAGTCGGTCAGTCCTGTGCAGTCAGTTAGTCACTAAAGCAGTCAGTCAGTCTCAGTCAGTCAGTCAGTCAGTCCAGTCCAGTCTCAGTCAGTCAGTCAGTCAGTCTCGGTCAGTCAGTCAGTCATTCAGTCAGTCAGTCAGTCAGGCAGTCAGTCAGTCGGTCAGCCTTATTCAGTCAGTCTGTCAGTCAGTCAGTCAGTCAGCCTTATTCAGTCAGTCAGTCAGTCATCCTTATTCAGTCAGTCTGTCAGTCAGTCAGTCGGTCAGTCCTGTCCAGTCAGTTAGTCAGTCAAGCAGTCAGTCAGGTAGTCAAGCAATCAGTCAGTCAGTGTCAGTCAGTCAGTTAGTCAGTCAGTCAGTCAGTCAGTCAGTCAGTCCAGTCTCAGTCAGTCAGGCAGTTAGTCAGTCAGTCTCGGTCAGTCAGTGAGTCAGTCAGTCAGTATCAGTCAGTCAGTGAGTCAGTCTGTCAGTCAGGCAGTATCAGTCAGGCAGTAAGACTCCACTCGACAGAACTCCGATAGCCTAATGGCTAGACCGCTGGTCTTCCAAGCGAGTGGCCTGGGTTCGAGTCCCAGCCGGAGCGAATATCTTCAATGTATACATTTCTTTTCTAATTTGAAAATTCTTTTTTTTTTCAATTTCTTTCCTTTGCAATTATTGATTATTTATGTAGGGAAGAAAATTCTGAGTCAGTTTAATTTTTCGACACGAAGATTTCAAAGTGTTTAAATAAACAATTACCAAGGTGCATTTTTTGTTTTTATTATATTTAAAACTCCCACCGACAGAGCTCCCATAGACTAATGGCTAGAGTGTTAGGCTTCCAAGCGAGTGGCCCTGGGTTCGAGTCCCAGCCTGAACGAAAATCTTCAATGTATAATTTTAGTTTCTAATTTGAAATTTCTTCTTCTTTTTTTTTAATTTTTCTCTTTTGCGAATATTGATTATTTATGTAGGGAGAAAAATTCTGAGTCAGTTTAATTATTCGACCTGTAAATTTCAAAGTGTTTGAATCAATAATTACCAAGGTGCATTTTTTGTTTTTATTATATTTAAGACTTCCATCGACAGAGCTTCGATAGCCTAATGGCTAGACCGTTGGGTTCCAAGCGCGTGGTACTGGGTTCGAGTCCCGGTCGGAACGAAAATCTTCCATGTATATATTTCTCTTCTAATTTGAAGATTTTTTTTTTTTTCAATTTCTTTCTTTTGCAAATATGGATTATTTATGTACGGAAGAAAATTCTGAGTCAGTTTAATCATTCGACCTTTAGATTTTAAAGATTTTAGATCAATAATTACTAAGGTGCATTTTTTGTTTTTATTATAATTAAGACACCGATCAACAGAGATCCGATAGTATATTGGCGAGAGCGTTGGGCTTCCATGAGTGTCGCCCTGGGTTCAAATCCCAGCCGGAAAGGAAATCTTAAATGCAAATATTTTTTTCTAATTTTATAATTCTTTTTTTTTATTTTTCCCTTTTGCGAAGTCAGTCAGTCAGTCTGACAGTCAATCAGTCAAGCACTCAGTCATTCAGTCTCAGTCAGTCAGTCCAGTCAGTCAGTCACTCAGTCAGTCAGTTAGTCCTTCAGCCAGTCAGTCAAGCAGTCAGTCATTTAGTCTCAGTCAGTCAGTCATTCAGTCAGTCAGTCAGTCAGGCAGTCAGTCAGTCGGTCAGCCTTATTCAGTCAGTCTGTCAGTCAGTCAGTCAGTCAGCCTTATTCAGTCAGTCTGTCAGTCATCCTTATTCAGTCAGTCTGTCAGTCAGTCAGTCGGTCAGTCCTGTCCAGTCAGTTAGTCAGTCAAGCAGTCAGTCAGGTAGTCAAGCAGTCAGTCAGTCTGTGTCAGTCAGTCATTTAGTCATTCAGTCAGTCAGTGAAATAGCCAGTCAGAGAGTCAAGCAGTCAGTCAGTCAGTCTCAGTCAGTCAGTTAGTCAGTCAGTCAGTCAGTCAGTCAGTCAGTCCAGTCTCAGTCAGTCAGGCAGTTAGTCAGTCAGTCTCGGTCAGTCAGTGAGTCAGTCAGTCAGTATCAGTCAGTCAGTGAGTCAGTCTGTCAGTCAGGCAGTATCAGTCAGGCAGTAAGACTCCGCTCGACAGAACTCCGATAGCCTAATGGCTAGACCGCTGGTCTTCCAAGCGAGTGGCCTGGGTTCGAGTCCCAGCCGGAGCGAATATCTTCAATGTATATATTTTTTTTCTAATTTGAAAATTCTTTTTTTTTTTCAATTTCTTTCCTTTGCAATTATTGATTATTTATGTAGGGAAGAAAATTCTGAGTCAGTTTAATTTTTCGACACGAAGATTTCAAAGTGTTTAAATAAACAATTACCAAGGTGCATTTTTTGTTTTTATTATATTTAAAACTCCCACCGACAGAGCTCCCATAGACTAATGGCTAGAGTGTTAGGCTTCCAAGCGAGTGGCCCTGGGTTCGAGTCCCAGCCTGAACGAAAATCTTCAATGTATACTTTTAGTTTCTAATTTGAAATTTCTTCTTCTTTTTTTTTCAATTTTTCTCTTTTGCGAATATTGATTATTTATGTAGGGAGAAAAATTCTGAGTCAGTTTAATTATTCGACCTGTAAATTTCAAAGTGTTTGAATCAATAATTACCAAGGTGCATTTTTTGTTTTTATTATATTTAAGACTTCCATCGACAGAGCTCCGATAGCCTAATGGCTAGACCGTTGGGTTCCTAGCGCGTGGTACTGGGTTCGAGTCCCGGCCGGAAAGGAAATCTTAAATGCAAATATTTTTTTCTAATTTTATAATTCTTTTTTTTATGTTTTTCCCTTTTGCGAAGTCAGTCAGTCAGTCTGACAGTCAATCAGTCAAGCACTCAGTCATTCAGTCTCAGTCAGTCAGTCCAGTCAGTCAGTCACTCAGTCAGTCAGTTAGTCCTTCAGCCAGTCAGTCAAGCAGTCAGTCATTTAGTCTCAGTCAGTCAGTCATTCAGTCAGTCAGTCAGTCAGTCAGTCAGTCTCGGTCAGTCAGTCAGTCAGTCGGTCAGCCTTATTCAGTCAGTCTGTCAGTCAGTCAGTCAGTCAGCCTTATTCAGTCAGTCTGTCAGTCATCCTTATTCAGTCAGTCTGTCAGTCAGTCAGTCGGTCAGTCCTGTCCAGTCAGTTAGTCAGTCAAGCAGTCAGTCAGGTAGTCAAGCAGTCAGTCAGTCAGTGTCAGTCAGTCATTTAGTCATTCAGTCAGTCAGTGAAATAGCCAGTCAGAGAGTCAAGCAGTCAGTCAGTCAGTCTCAGTCAGTCAGTTAGTCAGTCAGTCAGTCAGTCAGTCACTCAGTCCAGTCTCAGTCAGTCAGGCAGTTAGTCAGTCAGTCTCGGTCAGTCAGTGAGTCAGTCAGTCAGTATCAGTCAGTCAGTGAGTCAGTCTGTCAGTCAGGCAGTATCAGTCAGGCAGTAAGACTCCGCTCGACAGAACTCGGATAGCCTAATGGCTAGACCGCTGGTTTTCCAAGCGAGTGGCCTGGGTTCGAGTCCCAGCCGGAGCGAATATCTTCAATGTATATATTTCTTTTCTAATTTGAAAATTCTTTTTTTTTTCAATTTCGTTCCTTTGCAATTATTGATTATTTATGTAGGGAAGAAAATTCTGAGTCAGTTTAATTTTTCGACACGAAGATTTCAAAGTGTTTAAATAAACAATTACCAAGGTGCATTTTTTGTTTTTATTATATTTAAAACTCCCACAGACAGAGCTCCCATAGACTAATGGCTAGAGTGTTAGGCTTCCAAGCGAGTGGCACTGGGTTCGAGTCCCAGCCTGAACGAAAATCTTCAATGTATACTTTTAGTTTCTAATTTGAAATTTCTTCTTCTTTTTTTTTAATTTTTCTCTTTTGCGAATATTGATTATTTATGTAGGGAGAAAAATTCTGAGTCAGTTTAATTATTCGACCTGTAAATTTCAAAGTGTTTGAATCAATAATTACCAAGGTGCATTTTTTGTTTTTATTATATTTAAGACTTCCGTCGACAGAGCTCCGATAGCCTAATGGCTAGACCGTTGGGTTCCTAGCGCGTGGTACTGGGTTCGAGTCCCGGCCGGAAAGGAAATCTTAAATGCAAATATTTTTTTCTAATTTTATAATTCTTTTTTTTTATTTTTCCCTTTTGCGAAGTCAGTCAGTCAGTCTGACAGTCAATCAGTCAAGCACTCAGTCATTCAGTCTCTGTCAGTCAGTCCAGTCAGTCAGTCACTCAGTCAGTCAGTTAGTCAGTCAAGCAGTCAGTCAAGCAGTCAGTCATTTAGTCTCAGTCAGACAGTCATTCAGTCAGTCAGTCAGTCAGGCAGTCAGTCAGTCAGTCAGTCGGTCAGTCCTGTGCAGTCAGTTAGTCACTAAAGCAGTCAGTCAGTCTCAGTCAGTCAGTCAGTCAGTCCAGTCCAGTCTCAGTCAGTCAGTCAGTCAGTCTCGGTCAGTCAGTCAGTCATTCAGTCAGTCAGTCAGTCAGGCAGTCAGTCAGTCGGTCAGCCTTATTCAGTCAGTCTGTCAGTCAGTCAGTCAGTCAGCCTTATTCAGTCAGTCTGTCAGTCATCCTTATTCAGTCAGTCTGTCAGTCAGTCAGTCGGTCAGTCCTGTCCAGTCAGTTAGTCAGTCAAGCAGTCAGTCAGGTAGTCAAGCAGTCAGTCAGTCAGTGTCAGTCAGTCATTTAGTCATTCAGTCAGTCAGTGAAATAGCCAGTCAGAGAGTCAAGCAGTCAGTCAGTCAGTCTCAGTCAGTCAGTTAGTCAGTCAGTCAGTCAGTCAGTCAGTCAGTCCAGTCTCAGTCAGTCAGGCAGTTAGTCAGTCAGTCTCGGCCAGTCAGTGAGTCAGTCAGTCAGTATCAGTCAGTCAGTGAGTCAGTCTGTCAGTCAGGCAGTATCAGTCAGGCAGTAAGACTCCGCTCGACAGAACTCCGATAGCCTAATGGCTAGACCGCTGGTCTTCCAAGCGAGTGGCCTGGGTTCGAGTCCCAGCCGGAGCGAATATCTTTAATGTATATATTTCTTTTCTAATTTGAAAATTCTTTTTTTTTTCAATTTCTTTCCTTTGCAATTATTGATTATTTATGTAGGGAAGAAAATTCTGAGTCAGTTTAATTTTTCGACACGAAGATTTCAAAGTGTTTAAATAAACAATTACCAAGGTGCATTTTTTGTTTTTATTATATTTAAAACTCCCACCAACAGAGCTCCCATAGACTAATGGCTAGAGTGTTAGGCTTCCAAGCGAGTGGCCCTGGGTTCGAGTCCCAGCCTGAACGAAAATCTTCAATGTATACTTTTAGTTTCTAATTTGAAATTTCTTCTTCTTTTTTTTTAATTTTCTCTTTTGCGAATATTGATTATTTATGTAGGGAGAAAAATTCTAAGTCAGTTTAATTATTCGACCTGTAAATTTCAAAGTGTTTGAATCAATAATTACCAAGGTGCATTTTTTGTTTTTATTATATTTAAGACTTCCATCGACAGAGCTCCGATAGCCTAATGGCTAGACCGTTGGGTTCCAAGCGCGTGGTACTGGGTTCGAGTCCCGGTCGGAACGAAAATCTTCCATGTATATATTTCTCTTCTAATTTGAAGATTCTTTTTTTTTTCAATTTCTTTCTTTTGCAAATATGGATTATTTATGTACGGAAGAAAATTCTGAGTCAGTTTAATCATTCGACCTTTAGATTTCAAAGATTTTAGATCAATAATTACTAAGGTGCATTTTTTGTTTTTATTATAATTAAGACACCGATCATCAGAGATCCGATAGTATATTGGCGAGAGCGTTGGGCTTCCATGAGTGTCGCCCTGGGTTCAAATCCCAGCCGGAAAGGAAATCTTAAATGCAAATATTTTTTTCTAATTTTATAATTCTTTTTTTTTATTTTTCCCTTTTGCGAAGTCAGTCAGTCAGTCTGACAGTCAATCAGTCAAGCACTCAGTCATTCAGTCTCAGTCAGTCAGTCACTCAGTCAGTCAGTTAGTCCTTCAGCCAGTCAGTCAAGCAGTCAGTCATTTAGTCTCAGTCAGTCAGTCATTCAGTCAGTCAGTCAGTCAGGCAGTCAGTCAGTCGGTCAGCCTTATTCAGTCAGTCTGTCAGTCAGTCAGTCAGTCAGCCTTATTCAGTCAGTCTGTCAGTCATCCTTATTCAGTCAGTCTGTCAGTCAGTCAGTCGGTCAGTCCTGTCCAGTCAGTTAGTCAGTCAAGCAGTCAGTCAGGTAGTCAAGCAGTCAGTCAGTCAGTGTCAGTCAGTCATTTAGTCATTCAGTCAGTCAGTGAAATAGCCAGTCAGAGAGTCAAGCAGTCAGTCAGTCAGTCTCAGTCAGTCAGTTAGTCAGTCAGTCAGTCAGTCAGTCAGTCAGTCCAGTCTCAGTCAGTCAGGCAGTTAGTCAGTCAGTCTCGGTCAGTCAGTGAGTCAGTCAGTCAGTATCAGTCAGTCAGTGAGTCAGTCTGTCAGTCAGGCAGTATCAGTCAGGCAGTAAGACTCCGCTCGACAGAACTCCGATAGCCTAATGGCTAGACCGCTGGTCTTGCAAGCGAGTGGCCTGGGTTCGAGTCCCAGCCGGAGCGAATATCTTAAATGTATATATTTTTTTTCTAATTTGAAAATTCTTTTTTTTTTCAATTTCTTTCCTTTGCAATTATTGATTATTTATGTAGGGAAGAAAATTCTGAGTCAGTTTAATTTTTCGACACGAAGATTTCAAAGTGTTTAAATAAACAATTACCAAGGTGCATTTTTTGTTTTTATTATATTTAAAACTCCCACCGACAGAGCTCCCATAGACTAATGGCTAGAGTGTTAGGCTTCCAAGCGAGTGGCCTTGGGTTCGAGTCCCAGCCTGAACGAAAATCTTCAATGTATACTTTTAGTTTCTAATTTGAAATTTCTTCTTCTTTTTTTTTCAATTTTTCTCTTTTGCGAATATTGATTATTTATGTAGGGAGAAAAATTCTGAGTCAGTTTAATTATTCGACCTGTAAATTTCAAAGTGTTTGAATCAATAATTACCAAGGTGCATTTTTTGTTTTTATTATATTTAAGACTTCCATCGACAGAGCTCCGATAGCCTAATGGCTAGACCGTTGGGTTCCTAGCGCGTGGTACTGGGTTCGAGTCCCGGCCGGAAAGGAAATCTTAAATGCAAATATTTTTTTCTAATTTTATAATTCTTTTTTTATATTTTTCCCTTTTGCGAAGTCAGTCAGTCAGTCTGACAGTCAATCAGTCAAGCACTCAGTCATTCAGTCTCAGTCAGTCAGTCCAGTCAGTCAGTCACTCAGTCAGTCAGTTAGTCCTTCAGCCAGTCAGTCAAGCAGTCAGTCATTTAGTCTCAGTCAGTCAGTCATTCAGTCAGTCAGTCAGTCAGTCAGTCAGTCGGTCAGTCCTGTGCAGTCAGTTAGTCACTAAAGCAGTCCAGTCCAGTCTCAGTCAGTCAGTCAGTCAGTCAGTCCAGTCCAGTCTCAGTCAGTCAGTCTCGGTCAGTCAGTCGGTCAGTCATTCAGTCAGTCAGGCAGTCAGTCAGTCGGTCAGCCTTATTCAGTCAGTCTGTCAGTCAGTCAGTCAGTCAGCCTTATTCAGTCAGTCTGTCAGTCATCCTTATTCAGTCAGTCTGTCAGTCAGTCAGTCGGTCAGTCCTGTCCAGTCAGTTAGTCAGTCAAGCAGTCAGTCAGGTAGTCAAGCAGTCAGTCAGTCAGTGTCAGTCAGTCATTTAGTCATTCAGTCAGTCAGTGAAATAGCCAGTCAGAGAGTCAAGCAGTCAGTCAGTCAGTCTCAGTCAGTCAGTTAGTCAGTCAGTCAGTCAGTCAGTCACTCAGTCCAGTCTCAGTCAGTCAGGCAGTTAGTCAGTCAGTCTCGGTCAGTCAGTGAGTCAGTCAGTCAGTGAGTCAGTCTGTCAGTCAGGCAGTATCAGTCAGGCAGTAAGACTCCGCTCGACAGAACTCCGATAGCCTAATGGCTAGACCGCTGGTCTTCCAAGCGAGTGGCCTGGGTTCGAGTCCCAGCCGGAGCGAATATCTTCAATGTATATATTTCTTTTCTAATTTAAAAATTCTTTTTTTTTTTTCAATTTCTTTCCTTTGCAATTATTGATTATTTATGTAGGGAAGAAAATTCTGAGTCAGTTTAATTTTTCGACACGAAGATTTCAAAGTGTTTAAATAAACAATTACCAAGGTGCATTTTTTGTTTTTATTATATTTAAAACTCCCACCGACAGAGCTCCCATAGACTAATGGCAAGAGTGTTAGGCTTTCAAGCGAGTGGCCCTGGGTTCGAGTCCCAGCCTGAACGAAAATCTTCAATGTTTACTTTTAGTTTCTAATTTGAAATTTCTCCTTCTTTTTTTTTTAATTTTTCTCTTTTGCGAATATTGATTATTTATGTAGGGAGAAAAATTCTGTGTCAGTTTAATTATTCGACCCGTAAATTTCAAAGTGTTTGAATCAATAATTACCAAGGTGCATTTTTTGTTTTTATTATATTTAAGACTTCCGTCGACAGAGCTCCGATAGCCTAATGGCTAGACCGTTGGGTTCCTAGTGCGTGGTACTGGGTTCGAGTCCCGGCCGGAAAGGAAATCTTAAATGCAAATATTTTTTTCTAATTTCATAATTCTTTTTTTTTATTTTTCCCTTTTGCGAAGCCAGTCAGTCAGTCTGACAGTCAATCAGTCAAGCACTCAGTCATTCAGTCTCAGTCAGTCAGTCCAGTCAGTCAGTCACTCAGTCAGTCAGTTAGTCCTTCAGCCAGTCAGTCAAGCAGTCAGTCATTTAGTCTCAGTCAGTCAGTCATTCAGTCAGTCAGTCAGTCAGTCAGTCAGTCAGTCGGTCAGTCCTGTGCAGTCAGTTAGTCACTAAAGCAGTCAGTCAGTCTCAGTCAGTCAGTCAGTCAGTCCAGTCCAGTCTCAGTCAGTCAGTCAGTCAGTCTCGGTCAGTCAGTCAGTCAGTCATTCAGTCAGTCAGTCAGTCAGTCAGTCGGTCAGCCTTATTCAGTCAGTCTGTCAGTCAGTCAGTCAGTCAGCCTTATTCAGTCAGTCTGTCAGTCATCCTTATTCAGTCAGTCTGTCAGTCAGTCAGTCGGTCAGTCCTGTCCAGTCAGTTAGTCAGTCAAGCAGTCAGTCAGGTAGTCAAGCAGTCAGTCAGTCAGTGTCAGTCAGTCATTTAGTCATTCAGTCAGTCAGTGAAATAGCCAGTCAGAGAGTCAAGCAGTCAGTCAGTCAGTCTCAGTCAGTCAGTTAGTCAGTCAGTCAGTCAGTCAGTCACTCAGTCCAGTCTCAGTCAGTCAGGCAGTTAGTCAGTCAGTCTCGGTCAGTCAGTGAGTCAGTCAGTCAGTATCAGTCAGTCAGTAAGTCAGTCTGTCAGTCAGGCAGTATCAGTCAGGCAGTAAGACTCCGCTCGACAGAACTCCGATAGCCTAATGGCTAGACCGCTGGTCTTCCAAGCGAGTGGCCTGGGTTCGAGTCCCAGCCGGTGCGAATATCTTCAATGTATATATTTCTTTTCTAATTTAAAAATTCTTTTTTTTTTCAATTTCTTTCCTTTGCAATTATTGATTATTTATGTAGGGAAGAAAATTCTGAGTCAGTTTAATTTTTCGACACGAAGATTTCAAAGTGTTTAAATAAACAATTACCAAGGTGCATTTTTTGTTTTTATTATATTTAAAACTCCCACCGACAGAGCTCCCATAGACTAATGGCTAGAGTGTTAGGCTTCCAAGCGAGTGGCCCTGGGTTCGAGTCCCAGCCTGAACGAAAATCTTCAATGTATACTTTTAGTTTCTAATTTGAAATTTCTCCTTCTTTTTTTTTTAATTTTTCTCTTTTGCAATTATTGATTATTTATGTAGGGAGAAAAATTCTGAGTCAGTTTAATTATTCGACCTGTAAATTTCAAAGTGTTTGAATCAATAATTACCAAGGTGCATTTTTTGTTTTTATTATATTAAAGACTTCCGTCGACAGAGCTCCGATAGCCTAATGGCTAGACCGTTGGGTTCCTAGTGCGTGGTACTGGGTTCGAGTCCCGGCCGGAAAGGAAATCTTAAATGCAAAAATTTTTTTCTAATTTCATAATTCTTTTTTTTTATTTTTCCCTTTTGCGAAGCCAGTCAGTCAGTCTGACAGTCAATCAGTCAAGCACTCAGTCATTCAGTCTCAGTCAGTCAGTCCAGTCAGTCAGTCACTCAGTCAGTCAGTTAGTCCTTCAGCCAGTCAGTCAAGCAGTCAGTCATTTAGTCTTAGTCAGTCAGTCATTCAGTCAGTCAGTCAGTCAGTCAGTCAGTCAGTCGGTCAGTCCTGTGCAGTCAGTTAGTCACTAAAGCAGTCAGTCAGTCTCAGTCAGTCAGTCAGTCAGTCCAGTCCAGTCTCAGTCAGTCAGTCAGTCAGTCTCGGTCAGTCAGTCAGTCAGTCATTCAGTCAGTCAGTCAGTCAGGCAGTCAGTCAGTCGGTCAGCCTTATTCAGTCAGTCTGTCAGTCAGTCAGTCAGTCAGCCTTATTCAGTCAGTCTGTCAGTCATCCTTATTCAGTCAGTCTGTCAGTCAGTCAGTCGGTCAGTCCTGTCCAGTCAGTTAGTCAGTCAAGCAGTCAGTCAGGTAGTCAAGCAGTCAGTCAGTCAGTGTCAGTCAGTCATTTAGTCATTCAGTCAGTCAGTGAAATAGCCAGTCAGAGAGTCAAGCAGTCAGTCAGTCAGTCTCAGTCAGTCAGTTAGTCAGTCAGTCAGTCAGTCAGTCAGTCAGTCCAGTCTCAGTCAGTCAGGCAGTTAGTCAGTCAGTCTCGGTCAGTCAGTGAGTCAGTCAGTCAGTATCAGTCAGTCAGTGAGTCAGTCTGTCAGTCAGGCAGTATCAGTCAGGCAGTAAGACTCCGCTCGACAGAACTCCGATAGCCTAATGGCTAGACCGCTGGTCTTCCAAGCGAGTGGCCTGGGTTCGAGTCCCAGCCGGAGCGAATATCTTTAATGTATATATTTCTTTTCTAATTTGAAAATTCTTTTTTTTTTCAATTTCTTTCCTTTGCAATTATTGATTATTTATGTAGGGAAGAAAATTCTGAGTCAGTTTAATTTTTCGACACGAAGATTTCAAAGTGTTTAAATAAACAATTACCAAGGTGCATTTTTTGTTTTTATTATATTTAAAACTCCACCAACAGAGCTCCCATAGACTAATGGCTAGAGTGTTAGGCTTCCAAGCGAGTGGCCCTGGGTTCGAGTCCCAGCCTGAACGAAAATCTTCAATGTATACTTTTAGTTTCTAATTTGAAATTTCGTCTTCTTTTTTTTTAATTTTCTCTTTTGCGAATATTGATTATTTATGTAGGGAGAAAAATTCTAAGTCAGTTTAATTATTCGACCTGTAAATTTCAAAGTGTTTGAATCAATAATTACCAAGGTGCATTTTTTGTTTTTATTATATTTAAGACTTCCATCGACAGAGCTCCGATAGCCTAATGGCTAGACCGTTGGGTTCCAAGCGCGTGGTACTGGGTTCGAGTCCCGGTCGGAACGAAAATCTTCCATGTATATATTTCTCTTCTAATTTGAAGATTCTTTTTTTTTTCAATTTCTTTCTTTTGCAAATATGGATTATTTATGTACGGAAGAAAATTCTGAGTCAGTTTAATCATTCGACCTTTAGATTTCAAAGATTTTAGATCAATAATTACTAAGGTGCATTTTTTGTTTTTATTATAATTAAGACACCGATCATCAGAGATCCGATAGTACATTGGCGAGAGCGTTGGGCTTCCATGAGTGTCGCCCTGGGTTCAAATCCCAGCCGGAAAGGAAATCTTAAATGCAAATATTTTTTTCTAATTTTATAATTCTTTTTTTTTATTTTTCCCTTTTGCGAAGTCAGTCAGTCAGTCTGACAGTCAATCAGTCAAGCACTCAGTCATTCAGTCTCAGTCAGTCAGTCACTCAGTCAGTCAGTTAGTCCTTCAGCCAGTCAGTCAAGCAGTCAGTCATTTAGTCTCAGTCAGTCAGTCATTCAGTCAGTCAGTCAGTCAGGCAGTCAGTCAGTCGGTCAGCCTTATTCAGTCAGTCTGTCAGTCAGTCAGTCAGTCAGCCTTATTCAGTCAGTCTGTCAGTCATCCTTATTCAGTCAGTCTGTCAGTCAGTCAGTCGGTCAGTCCTGTCCAGTCAGTTAGTCAGTCAAGCAGTCAGTCAGGTAGTCAAGCAGTCAGTCAGTCAGTGTCAGTCAGTCATTTAGTCATTCAGTCAGTCAGTGAAATAGCCAGTCAGAGAGTCAAGCAGTCAGTCAGTCAGTCTCAGTCAGTCAGTTAGTCAGTCAGTCAGTCAGTCAGTCCAGTCTCAGTCAGTCAGGCAGTTAGTCAGTCAGTCTCGGTCAGTCAGTGAGTCAGTCAGTCAGTATCAGTCAGTCAGTGAGTCAGTCTGTCAGTCAGGCAGTATCAGTCAGGCAGTAAGACTCCGCTCGACAGAACTCCGATAGCCTAATGGCTAGACCGCTGGTCTTGCAAGCGAGTGGCCTGGGTTCGAGTCCCAGCCGGAGCGAATATCTTAAATGTATATATTTTTTTTCTAATTTGAAAATTCTTTTTTTTTTCAATTTCTTTCCTTTGCAATTATTGATTATTTATGTAGGGAAGAAAATTCTGAGTCAGTTTAATTTTTCGACACGAAGATTTCAAAGTGTTTAAATAAACAATTACCAAGGTGCATTTTTTGTTTTTATTATATTTAAAACTCCCACCGACAGAGCTCCCATAGACTAATGGCTAGAGTGTTAGGCTTCCAAGCGAGTGGCCTTGGGTTCGAGTCCCAGCCTGAACGAAAATCTTCAATGTATACTTTTAGTTTCTAATTTGAAATTTCTTCTTCTTTTTTTTTCAATTTTTCTCTTTTGCGAATATTGATTATTTATGTAGGGAGAAAAATTCTGAGTCAGTTTAATTATTCGACCTGTAAATTTCAAAGTGTTTGAATCAATAATTACCAAGGTGCATTTTTTGTTTTTATTATATTTAAGACTTCCGTCGACAGAGCTCCGATAGCCTAATGGCTAGACCGTTGGGTTCCTAGCGCGTGGTACTGGGTTCGAGTCCCGGCCGGAAAGGAAATCTTAAATGCAAATATTTTTTTCTAATTTTATAATTCTTTTTTTTTATTTTTCCCTTTTGCGAAGTCAGTCAGTCAGTCTGACAGTCAATCAGTCAAGCACTCAGTCATTCAGTCTCAGTCAGTCAGTCCAGTCAGTCAGTCACTCAGTCAGTCAGTTTGTCAGTCAAGCAGTCAGTCAAGCAGTCAGTCATTTAGTCTCAGTCAGTCAGTCATTCAGTCAGTCAGTCAGTCAGGCAGTCAGTCAGTCAGTCAGTCGGTCAGTCCTGTGCAGTCAGTTAGTCACTAAAGCAGTCAGTCAGTCTCAGTCAGTCAGTCAGTCAGTCCAGTCCAGTCTCAGTCAGTCAGTCAGTCAGTCTCGGTCAGTCAGTCAGTCATTCAGTCAGTCAGTCAGTCAGGCAGTCAGTCAGTCGGTCAGCCTTATTCAGTCAGTCTGTCAGTCAGTCAGTCAGTCAGCCTTATTCAGTCAGTCTGTCAGTCATCCTTATTCAGTCAGTCTGTCAGTCAGTCAGTCGGTCAGTCCTGTCCAGTCAGTTAGTCAGTCAAGCAGTCAGTCAGGTAGTCAAGCAATCAGTCAGTCAGTGTCAGTCAGTCAGTTAGTCAGTCAGTCAGTCAGTCAGTCAGTCAGTCCAGTCTCAGTCAGTCAGGCAGTTAGTCAGTCAGTCTCGGTCAGTCAGTGAGTCAGTCAGTCAGTATCAGTCAGTCAGTGAGTCAGTCTGTCAGTCAGGCAGTATCAGTCAGGCAGTAAGACTCCACTCGACAGAACTCCGATAGCCTAATGGCTAGACCGCTGGTCTTCCAAGCGAGTGGCCTGGGTTCGAGTCCCAGCCGGAGCGAATATCTTCAATGTATACATTTCTTTTCTAATTTGAAAATTCTTTTTTTTTTCAATTTCTTTCCTTTGCAATTATTGATTATTTATGTAGGGAAGAAAATTCTGAGTCAGTTTAATTTTTCGACACGAAGATTTCAAAGTGTTTAAATAAACAATTACCAAGGTGCATTTTTTGTTTTTATTATATTTAAAACTCCCACCGACAGAGCTCCCATAGACTAATGGCTAGAGTGTTAGGCTTCCAAGCGAGTGGCCCTGGGTTCGAGTCCCAGCCTGAACGAAAATCTTCAATGTATAATTTTAGTTTCTAATTTGAAATTTCTTCTTCTTTTTTTTTAATTTTTCTCTTTTGCGAATATTGATTATTTATGTAGGGAGAAAAATTCTGAGTCAGTTTAATTATTCGACCTGTAAATTTCAAAGTGTTTGAATCAATAATTACCAAGGTGCATTTTTTGTTTTTATTATATTTAAGACTTCCATCGACAGAGCTTCGATAGCCTAATGGCTAGACCGTTGGGTTCCAAGCGCGTGGTACTGGGTTCGAGTCCCGGTCGGAACGAAAATCTTCCATGTATATATTTCTCTTCTAATTTGAAGATTCTTTTTTTTTTTCAATTTCTTTCTTTTGCAAATATGGATTATTTATGTACGGAAGAAAATTCTGAGTCAGTTTAATCATTCGACCTTTAGATTTTAAAGATTTTAGATCAATAATTACTAAGGTGCATTTTTTGTTTTTATTATAATTAAGACACCGATCAACAGAGATCCGATAGTATATTGGCGAGAGCGTTGGGCTTCCATGAGTGTCGCCCTGGGTTCAAATCCCAGCCGGAAAGGAAATCTTAAATGCAAATATTTTTTTCTAATTTTATAATTCTTTTTTTTTATTTTTCCCTTTTGCGAAGTCAGTCAGTCAGTCTGACAGTCAATCAGTCAAGCACTCAGTCATTCAGTCTCAGTCAGTCAGTCCAGTCAGTCAGTCACTCAGTCAGTCAGTTAGTCCTTCAGCCAGTCAGTCAAGCAGTCAGTCATTTAGTCTCAGTCAGTCAGTCATTCAGTCAGTCAGTCAGTCAGGCAGTCAGTCAGTCGGTCAGCCTTATTCAGTCAGTCTGTCAGTCAGTCAGTCAGTCAGCCTTATTCAGTCAGTCTGTCAGTCATCCTTATTCAGTCAGTCTGTCAGTCAGTCAGTCGGTCAGTCCTGTCCAGTCAGTTAGTCAGTCAAGCAGTCAGTCAGGTAGTCAAGCAGTCAGTCAGTCTGTGTCAGTCAGTCATTTAGTCATTCAGTCAGTCAGTGAAATAGCCAGTCAGAGAGTCAAGCAGTCAGTCAGTCAGTCTCAGTCAGTCAGTTAGTCAGTCAGTCAGTCAGTCAGTCAGTCAGTCCAGTCTCAGTCAGTCAGGCAGTTAGTCAGTCAGTCTCGGTCAGTCAGTGAGTCAGTCAGTCAGTATCAGTCAGTCAGTGAGTCAGTCTGTCAGTCAGGCAGTATCAGTCAGGCAGTAAGACTCCGCTCGACAGAACTCCGATAGCCTAATGGCTAGACCGCTGGTCTTCCAAGCGAGTGGCCTGGGTTCGAGTCCCAGCCGGAGCGAATATCTTCAATGTATATATTTTTTTTCTAATTTGAAAATTCTTTTTTTTTTCAATTTCTTTCCTTTGCAATTATTGATTATTTATGTAGGGAAGAAAATTCTGAGTCAGTTTAATTTTTCGACACGAAGATTTCAAAGTGTTTAAATAAACAATTACCAAGGTGCATTTTTTGTTTTTATTATATTTAAAACTCCCACCCACAGAGCTCCCATAGACTAATGGCTAGAGTGTTAGGCTTCCAAGCGAGTGGCCCTGGGTTCGAGTCCCAGCCTGAACGAAAATCTTCAATGTATACTTTTAGTTTCTAATTTGAAATTTCTTCTTCTTTTTTTTTCAATTTTTCTCTTTTGCGAATATTGATTATTTATGTAGGGAGAAAAATTCTGAGTCAGTTTAATTATTCGACCTGTAAATTTCAAAGTGTTTGAATCAATAATTACCAAGGTGCATTTTTTGTTTTTATTATATTTAAGACTTCCATCGACAGAGCTCCGATAGCCTAATGGCTAGACCGTTGGGTTCCTAGCGCGTGGTACTGGGTTCGAGTCCCGGCCGGAAAGGAAATCTTAAAAGCAAATATTTTTTTCTAATTTTATAATTCTTTTTTTTATGTTTTTCCCTTTTGCGAAGTCAGTCAGTCAGTCTGACAGTCAATCAGTCAAGCACTCAGTCATTCAGTCTCAGTCAGTCAGTCCAGTCAGTTAGTCACTAAAGCAGTCAGTCAGTCTCAGTCAGTCAGTCAGTCAGTCCAGTCCAGTCTCAGTCAGTCAGTCAGTCAGTCTCGGTCAGTCAGTCAGTCATTCAGTCAGTCAGTCAGTCAGGCAGTCAGTCAGTCGGTCAGCCTTATTCAGTCAGTCTGTCAGTCAGTCAGTCAGTCAGCCTTATTCAGTCAGTCTGTCAGTCATCCTTATTCAGTCAGTCTGTCAGTCAGTCAGTCGGTCAGTCCTGTCCAGTCAGTTAGTCAGTCAAGCAGTCAGTCAGGTAGTCAAGCAGTCAGTCAGTCAGTGTCAGTCAGTCATTTAGTCATTCAGTCAGTCAGTGAAATAGCCAGTCAGAGAGTCAAGCAGTCAGTCAGTCAGTCTCAGTCAGTCAGTTAGTCAGTCAGTCAGTCAGTCAGTCAGTCAGTCCAGTCTCAGTCAGTCAGGCAGTTAGTCAGTCAGTCTCGGCCAGTCAGTGAGTCAGTCAGTCAGTATCAGTCAGTCAGTGAGTCAGTCTGTCAGTCAGGCAGTATCAGTCAGGCAGTAAGACTCCGCTCGACAGAACTCCGATAGCCTAATGGCTAGACCGCTGGTCTTCCAAGCGAGTGGCCTGGGTTCGAGTCCCAGCCGGAGCGAATATCTTTAATGTATATATTTCTTTTCTAATTTGAAAATTCTTTTTTTTTTTCAATTTCTTTCCTTTGCAATTATTGATTATTTATGTAGGGAAGAAAATTCTGAGTCAGTTTAATTTTTCGACACGAAGATTTCAAAGTGTTTAAATAAACAATTACCAAGGTGCATTTTTTGTTTTTATTATATTTAAAACTCCCACCAACAGAGCTCCCATAGACTAATGGCTAGAGTGTTAGGCTTCCAAGCGAGTGGCCCTGGGTTCGAGTCCCAGCCTGAACGAAAATCTTCAATGTATACTTTTAGTTTCTAATTTGAAATTTCTTCTTCTTTTTTTTTAATTTTCTCTTTTGCGAATATTGATTATTTATGTAGGGAGAAAAATTCTAAGTCAGTTTAATTATTCGACCTGTAAATTTCAAAGTGTTTGAATCAATAATTACCAAGGTGCATTTTTTGTTTTTATTATATTTAAGACTTCCATCGACAGAGCTCCGATAGCCTAATGGCTAGACCGTTGGGTTCCAAGCGCGTGGTACTGGGTTCGAGTCCCGGTCGGAACGAAAATCTTCCATGTATATATTTCTCTTCTAATTTGAAGATTTTTTTTTTTCAATTTCTTTCTTTTGCAAATATGGATTATTTATGTACGGAAGAAAATTCTGAGTCAGTTTAATCATTCGACCTTTAGATTTCAAAGATTTTAGATCAATAATTACTAAGGTGCATTTTTTGTTTTTATTATAATTAAGACACCGATCATCAGAGATCCGATAGTATATTGGCGAGAGCGTTGGGCTTCCATGAGTGTCGCCCTGGGTTCAAATCCCAGCCGGAAAGGAAATCTTAAATGCAAATATTTTTTTCTAATTTTATAATTCTTTTTTTTTATTTTTCCCTTTTGCGAAGTCAGTCAGTCAGTCTGACAGTCAATCAGTCAAGCACTCAGTCATTCAGTCTCAGTCAGTCAGTCACTCAGTCAGTCAGTTAGTCCTTCAGCCAGTCAGTCAAGCAGTCAGTCATTTAGTCTCAGTCAGTCAGTCATTCAGTCAGTCAGTCAGTCAGGCAGTCAGTCAGTCGGTCAGCCTTATTCAGTCAGTCTGTCAGTCAGTCAGTCAGTCAGCCTTATTCAGTCAGTCTGTCAGTCATCCTTATTCAGTCAGTCTGTCAGTCAGTCAGTCGGTCAGTCCTGTCCAGTCAGTTAGTCAGTCAAGCAGTCAGTCAGGTAGTCAAGCAGTCAGTCAGTCAGTGTCAGTCAGTCATTTAGTCATTCAGTCAGTCAGTGAAATAGCCAGTCAGAGAGTCAAGCAGTCAGTCAGTCAGTCTCAGTCAGTCAGTTAGTCAGTCAGTCAGTCAGTCAGTCAGTCAGTCCAGTCTCAGTCAGTCAGGCAGTTAGTCAGTCAGTCTCGGTCAGTCAGTGAGTCAGTCAGTCAGTATCAGTCAGTCAGTGAGTCAGTCTGTCAGTCAGGCAGTATCAGTCAGGCAGTAAGACTCCGCTCGACAGAACTCCGATAGCCTAATGGCTAGACCGCTGGTCTTGCAAGCGAGTGGCCTGGGTTCGAGTCCCAGCCGGAGCGAATATCTTAAATGTATATATTTTTTTTCTAATTTGAAAATTCTTTTTTTTTTTCAATTTCTTTCCTTTGCAATTATTGATTATTTATGTAGGGAAGAAAATTCTGAGTCAGTTTAATTTTTCGACACGAAGATTTCAAAGTGTTTAAATAAACAATTACCAAGGTGCATTTTTTGTTTTTATTATATTTAAAACTCCCACCGACAGAGCTCCCATAGACTAATGGCTAGAGTGTTAGGCTTCCAAGCGAGTGGCCTTGGGTTCGAGTCCCAGCCTGAACGAAAATCTTCAATGTATACTTTTAGTTTCTAATTTGAAATTTCTTCTTCTTTTTTTTTCAATTTTTCTCTTTTGCGAATATTGATTATTTATGTAGGGAGAAAAATTCTGAGTCAGTTTAATTATTCGACCTGTAAATTTCAAAGTGTTTGAATCAATAATTACCAAGGTGCATTTTTTGTTTTTATTATATTTAAGACTTCCATCGACAGAGCTCCGATAGCCTAATGGCTAGACCGTTGGGTTCCTAGCGCGTGGTACTGGGTTCGAGTCCCGGCCGGAAAGGAAATCTTAAATGCAAATATTTTTTTCTAATTTTATAATTCTTTTTTTATATTTTTCCCTTTTGCGAAGTCAGTCAGTCAGTCTGACAGTCAATCAGTCAAGCACTCAGTCATTCAGTCTCAGTCAGTCAGTCCAGTCAGTCAGTCACTCAGTCAGTCAGTTAGTCCTTCAGCCAGTCAGTCAAGCAGTCAGTCATTTAGTCTCAGTCAGTCAGTCATTCAGTCAGTCAGTCAGTCAGTCAGTCAGTCGGTCAGTCCTGTGCAGTCAGTTAGTCACTAAAGCAGTCCAGTCCAGTCTCAGTCAGTCAGTCTCGGTCAGTCAGTCGGTCAGTCATTCAGTCAGTCAGGCAGTCAGTCAGTCGGTCAGCCTTATTCAGTCAGTCTGTCAGTCAGTCAGTCAGTCAGCCTTATTCAGTCAGTCTGTCAGTCATCCTTATTCAGTCAGTCTGTCAGTCAGTCAGTCGGTCAGTCCTGTCCAGTCAGTTAGTCAGTCAAGCAGTCAGTCAGGTAGTCAAGCAGTCAGTCAGTCAGTGTCAGTCAGTCATTTAGTCATTCAGTCAGTCAGTGAAATAGCCAGTCAGAGAGTCAAGCAGTCAGTCAGTCAGTCTCAGTCAGTCAGTTAGTCAGTCAGTCAGTCAGTCAGTCACTCAGTCCAGTCTCAGTCAGTCAGGCAGTTAGTCAGTCAGTCTCGGTCAGTCAGTGAGTCAGTCAGTCAGTGAGTCAGTCTGTCAGTCAGGCAGTATCAGTCAGGCAGTAAGACTCCGCTCGACAGAACTCCGATAGCCTAATGGCTAGACCGCTGGTCTTCCAAGCGAGTGGCCTGGGTTCGAGTCCCAGCCGGAGCGAATATCTTCAATGTATATATTTCTTTTCTAATTTAAAAATTCTTTTTTTTTTTTCAATTTCTTTCCTTTGCAATTATTGATTATTTATGTAGGGAAGAAAATTCTGAGTCAGTTTAATTTTTCGACACGAAGATTTCAAAGTGTTTAAATAAACAATTACCAAGGTGCATTTTTTGTTTTTATTATATTTAAAACTCCCACCGACAGAGCTCCCATAGACTAATGGCTAGAGTGTTAGGCTTTCAAGCGAGTGGCCCTGGGTTCGAGTCCCAGCCTGAACGAAAATCTTCAATGTTTACTTTTAGTTTCTAATTTGAAATTTCTCCTTCTTTTTTTTTTAATTTTTCTCTTTTGCGAATATTGATTATTTATGTAGGGAGAAAAATTCTGTGTCAGTTTAATTATTCGACCCGTAAATTTCAAAGTGTTTGAATCAATAATTACCAAGGTGCATTTTTTGTTTTTATTATATTTAAGACTTCCGTCGACAGAGCTCCGATAGCCTAATGGCTAGACCGTTGGGTTCCTAGTGCGTGGTACTGGGTTCGAGTCCCGGCCGGAAAGGAAATCTTAAATGCAAATATTTTTTTCTAATTTCATAATTCTTTTTTTTTATTTTTCCCTTTTGCGAAGCCAGTCAGTCAGTCTGACAGTCAATCAGTCAAGCACTCAGTCATTCAGTCTCAGTCAGTCAGTCCAGTCAGTCAGTCACTCAGTCAGTCAGTTAGTCCTTCAGCCAGTCAGTCAAGCAGTCAGTCATTTAGTCTCAGTCAGTCAGTCATTCAGTCAGTCAGTCAGTCAGTCAGTCAGTCAGTCGGTCAGTCCTGTGCAGTCAGTTAGTCACTAAAGCAGTCAGTCAGTCTCAGTCAGTCAGTCAGTCAGTCCAGTCCAGTCTCAGTCAGTCAGTCAGTCAGTCTCGGTCAGTCAGTCAGTCAGTCATTCAGTCAGTCAGTCAGTCAGGCAGTCAGTCAGTCGGTCAGCCTTATTCAGTCAGTCTGTCAGTCAGTCAGTCAGTCAGCCTTATTCAGTCAGTCTGTCAGTCATCCTTATTCAGTCAGTCTGTCAGTCAGTCAGTCGGTCAGTCCTGTCCAGTCAGTTAGTCAGTCAAGCAGTCAGTCAGGTAGTCAAGCAGTCAGTCAGTCAGTGTCAGTCAGTCATTTAGTCATTCAGTCAGTCAGTGAAATAGCCAGTCAGAGAGTCAAGCAGTCAGTCAGTCAGTCTCAGTCAGTCAGTTAGTCAGTCAGTCAGTCAGTCAGTCACTCAGTCCAGTCTCAGTCAGTCAGGCAGTTAGTCAGTCAGTCTCGGTCAGTCAGTGAGTCAGTCAGTCAGTATCAGTCAGTCAGTGAGTCAGTCTGTCAGTCAGGCAGTATCAGTCAGGCAGTAAGACTCCGCTCGACAGAACTCCGATAGCCTAATGGCTAGACCGCTGGTCTTCCAAGCGAGTGGCCTGGGTTCGAGTCCCAGCCGGAGCGAATATCTTTAATGTATATATTTCTTTTCTAATTTGAAAATTCTTTTTTTTTTCAATTTCTTTCCTTTGCAATTATTGATTATTTATGTAGGGAAGAAAATTCTGAGTCAGTTTAATTTTTCGACACGAAGATTTCAAAGTGTTTAAATAAACAATTACCAAGGTGCATTTTTTGTTTTTATTATATTTAAAACTCCCACCAACAGAGCTCCCATAGACTAATGGCTAGAGTGTTAGGCTTCCAAGCGAGTGGCCCTGGGTTCGAGTCCCAGCCTGAACGAAAATCTTCAATGTATACTTTTAGTTTCTAATTTGAAATTTCGTCTTCTTTTTTTTTAATTTTCTCTTTTGCGAATATTGATTATTTATGTAGGGAGAAAAATTCTAAGTCAGTTTAATTATTCGACCTGTAAATTTCAAAGTGTTTGAATCAATAATTACCAAGGTGCATTTTTTGTTTTTATTATATTTAAGACTTCCATCGACAGAGCTCCGATAGCCTAATGGCTAGACCGTTGGGTTCCAAGCGCGTGGTACTGGGTTCGAGTCCCGGTCGGAACGAAAATCTTCCATGTATATATTTCTCTTCTAATTTGAAGATTCTTTTTTTTTTCAATTTCTTTCTTTTGCAAATATGGATTATTTATGTACGGAAGAAAATTCTGAGTCAGTTTAATCATTCGACCTTTAGATTTCAAAGATTTTAGATCAATAATTACTAAGGTGCATTTTTTGTTTTTATTATAATTAAGACACCGATCATCAGAGATCCGATAGTATATTGGCGAGAGCGTTGGGCTTCCATGAGTGTCGCCCTGGGTTCAAATCCCAGCCGGAAAGGAAATCTTAAATGCAAATATTTTTTTCTAATTTTATAATTCTTTTTTTTTATTTTTCCCTTTTGCGAAGTCAGTCAGTCAGTCTGACAGTCAATCAGTCAAGCACTCAGTCATTCAGTCTCAGTCAGTCAGTCACTCAGTCAGTCAGTTAGTCCTTCAGCCAGTCAGTCAAGCAGTCAGTCATTTAGTCTCAGTCAGTCAGTCATTCAGTCAGTCAGTCAGTCAGGCAGTCAGTCAGTCGGTCAGCCTTATTCAGTCAGTCTGTCAGTCAGTCAGTCAGTCAGCCTTATTCAGTCAGTCTGTCAGTCATCCTTATTCAGTCAGTCTGTCAGTCAGTCAGTCGGTCAGTCCTGTCCAGTCAGTTAGTCAGTCAAGCAGTCAGTCAGGTAGTCAAGCAGTCAGTCAGTCAGTGTCAGTCAGTCATTTAGTCATTCAGTCAGTCAGTGAAATAGCCAGTCAGAGAGTCAAGCAGTCAGTCAGTCAGTCTCAGTCAGTCAGTTAGTCAGTCAGTCAGTCAGTCAGTCCAGTCTCAGTCAGTCAGGCAGTTAGTCAGTCAGTCTCGGTCAGTCAGTGAGTCAGTCAGTCAGTATCAGTCAGTCAGTGAGTCAGTCTGTCAGTCAGGCAGTATCAGTCAGGCAGTAAGACTCCGCTCGACAGAACTCCGATAGCCTAATGGCTAGACCGCTGGTCTTGCAAGCGAGTGGCCTGGGTTCGAGTCCCAGCCGGAGCGAATATCTTAAATGTATATATTTTTTTTCTAATTTGAAAATTCTTTTTTTTTTCAATTTCTTTCCTTTGCAATTATTGATTATTTATGTAGGGAAGAAAATTCTGAGTCAGTTTAATTTTTCGACACGAAGATTTCAAAGTGTTTAAATAAACAATTACCAAGGTGCATTTTTTGTTTTTATTATATTTAAAACTCCCACCGACAGAGCTCCCATAGACTAATGGCTAGAGTGTTAGGCTTCCAAGCGAGTGGCCTTGGGTTCGAGTCCCAGCCTGAACGAAAATCTTCAATGTATACTTTTAGTTTCTAATTTGAAATTTCTTCTTCTTTTTTTTTCAATTTTTCTCTTTTGCGAATATTGATTATTTATGTAGGGAGAAAAATTCTGAGTCAGTTTAATTATTCGACCTGTAAATTTCAAAGTGTTTGAATCAATAATTACCAAGGTGCATTTTTTGTTTTTATTATATTTAAGACTTCCATCGACAGAGCTCCGATAGCCTAATGGCTAGACCGTTGGGTTCCTAGCGCGTGGTACTGGGTTCGAGTCCCGGCCGGAAAGGAAATCTTAAATGCAAATATTTTTTTCTAATTTTATAATTCTTTTTTTATATTTTTCCCTTTTGCGAAGTCAGTCAGTCAGTCTGACAGTCAATCAGTCAAGCACTCAGTCATTCGGTCTCAGTCAGTCAGTCCAGTCAGTCAGTCACTCAGTCAGTCAGTTAGTCCTTCAGCCAGTCAGTCAAGCAGTCAGTCATTTAGTCTCAGTCAGTCAGTCATTCAGTCAGTCAGTCAGTCAGTCAGTCAGTCGGTCAGTCCTGTGCAGTCAGTTAGTCACTAAAGCAGTCCAGTCCAGTCTCAGTCAGTCAGTCAGTCAGTCAGTCCAGTCCAGTCTCAGTCAGTCAGTCAGTCAGTCTCGGTCAGTCAGTCGGTCAGTCATTCAGTCAGTCAGGCAGTCAGTCAGTCGGTCAGCCTTATTCAGTCAGTCTGTCAGTCAGTCAGTCAGTCAGCCTTATTCAGTCAGTCTGTCAGTCATCCTTATTCAGTCAGTCTGTCAGTCAGTCAGTCGGTCAGTCCTGTCCAGTCAGTTAGTCAGTCAAGCAGTCAGTCAGGTAGTCAAGCAGTCAGTCAGTCAGTGTCAGTCAGTCATTTAGTCATTCAGTCAGTCAGTGAAATAGCCAGTCAGAGAGTCAAGCAGTCAGTCAGTCAGTCTCAGTCAGTCAGTTAGTCAGTCAGTCAGTCAGTCAGTCACTCAGTCCAGTCTCAGTCAGTCAGGCAGTTAGTCAGTCAGTCTCGGTCAGTCAGTGAGTCAGTCAGTCAGTGAGTCAGTCTGTCAGTCAGGCAGTATCAGTCAGGCAGTAAGACTCCGCTCGACAGAACTCCGATAGCCTAATGGCTAGACCGCTGGTCTTCCAAGCGAGTGGCCTGGGTTCGAGTCCCAGCCGGAGCGAATATCTTCAATGTATATATTTCTTTTCTAATTTAAAAATTCTTTTTTTTTTTCAATTTCTTTCCTTTGCAATTATTGATTATTTATGTAGGGAAGAAAATTCTGAGTCAGTTTAATTTTTCGACACGAAGATTTCAAAGTGTTTAAATAAACAATTACCAAGGTGCATTTTTTGTTTTTATTATATTTAAAACTCCCACCGACAGAGCTCCCATAGACTAATGGCTAGAGTGTTAGGCTTCCAAGCGAGTGGCCCTGGGTTCGAGTCCCAGCCTGAACGAAAATCTTCAATGTTTACTTTTAGTTTCTAATTTGAAATTTCTCCTTCTTTTTTTTTTAATTTTTCTCTTTTGCGAATATTGATTATTTATGTAGGGAGAAAAATTCTGAGTCAGTTTAATTATTCGACCCGTAAATTTCAAAGTGTTTGAATCAATAATTACCAAGGTGCATTTTTTGTTTTTATTATATTTAAGACTTCCGTCGACAGAGCTCCGATAGCCTAATGGCTAGACCGTTGGGTTCCTAGTGCGTGGTACTGGGTTCGAGTCCCGGCCGGAAAGGAAATCTTAAATGCAAATATTTTTTTCTAATTTCATAATTCTTTTTTTTTATTTTTCCCTTTTGCGAAGCCAGTCAGTCAGTCTGACAGTCAATCAGTCAAGCACTCAGTCATTCAGTCTCAGTCAGTCAGTCCAGTCAGTCAGTCACTCAGTCAGTCAGTTAGTCCTTCAGCCAGTCAGTCAAGCAGTCAGTCATTTAGTCTCAGTCAGTCAGTCATTCAGTCAGTCAGTCAGTCAGTCAGTCAGTCAGTCGGTCAGTCCTGTGCAGTCAGTTAGTCACTAAAGCAGTCAGTCAGTCTCAGTCAGTCAGTCAGTCAGTCCAGTCCAGTCTCAGTCAGTCAGTCAGTCAGTCTCGGTCAGTCAGTCAGTCAGTCATTCAGTCAGTCAGTCAGTCAGGCAGTCAGTCAGTCGGTCAGCCTTATTCAGTCAGTCTGTCAGTCAGTCAGTCAGTCAGCCTTATTCAGTCAGTCTGTCAGTCATCCTTATTCAGTCAGTCTGTCAGTCAGTCAGTCGGTCAGTCCTGTCCAGTCAGTTAGTCAGTCAAGCAGTCAGTCAGGTAGTCAAGCAGTCAGTCAGTCAGTGTCAGTCAGTCATTTAGTCATTCAGTCAGTCAGTGAAATAGCCAGTCAGAGAGTCAAGCAGTCAGTCAGTCAGTCTCAGTCAGTCAGTTAGTCAGTCAGTCAGTCAGTCAGTCACTCAGTCCAGTCTCAGTCAGTCAGGCAGTTAGTCAGTCAGTCTCGGTCAGTCAGTGAGTCAGTCAGTCAGTATCAGTCAGTCAGTAAGTCAGTCTGTCAGTCAGGCAGTATCAGTCAGGCAGTAAGACTCCGCTCGACAGAACTCCGATAGCCTAATGGCTAGACCGCTGGTCTTCCAAGCGAGTGGCCTGGGTTCGAGTCCCAGCCGGTGCGAATATCTTCAATGTATATATTTCTTTTCTAATTTAAAAATTCTTTTTTTTTTCAATTTCTTTCCTTTGCAATTATTGATTATTTATGTAGGGAAGAAAATTCTGAGTCAGTTTAATTTTTCGACACGAAGATTTCAAAGTGTTTAAATAAACAATTACCAAGGTGCATTTTTTGTTTTTATTATATTTAAAACTCCCACCGACAGAGCTCCCATAGACTAATGGCTAGAGTGTTAGGCTTCCAAGCGAGTGGCCCTGGGTTCGAGTCCCAGCCTGAACGAAAATCTTCAATGTATACTTTTAGTTTCTAATTTGAAATTTCTCCTTCTTTTTTTTTTAATTTTTCTCTTTTGCAATTATTGATTATTTATGTAGGGAGAAAAATTCTGAGTCAGTTTAATTATTCGACCTGTAAATTTCAAAGTGTTTGAATCAATAATTACCAAGGTGCATTTTTTGTTTTTATTATATTAAAGACTTCCGTCGACAGAGCTCCGATAGCCTAATGGCTAGACCGTTGGGTTCCTAGTGCGTGGTACTGGGTTCGAGTCCCGGCCGGAAAGGAAATCTTAAATGCAAAAATTTTTTTCTAATTTCATAATTCTTTTTTTTTATTTTTCCCTTTTGCGAAGCCAGTCAGTCAGTCTGACAGTCAATCAGTCAAGCACTCAGTCATTCAGTCTCAGTGAGTCAGTCCAGTCAGTCAGTCACTCAGTCAGTCAGTTAGTCCTTCAGCCAGTCAGTCAAGCAGTCAGTCATTTAGTCTTAGTCAGTCAGTCATTCAGTCAGTCAGTCAGTCAGTCAGTCAGTCAGTCGGTCAGTCCTGTGCAGTCAGTTAGTCACTAAAGCAGTCAGTCAGTCTCAGTCAGTCAGTCAGTCAGTCCAGTCCAGTCTCAGTCAGTCAGTCAGTCAGTCTCGGTCAGTCAGTCAGTCAGTCATTCAGTCAGTCAGTCAGTCAGGCAGTCAGTCAGTCGGTCAGCCTTATTCAGTCAGTCTGTCAGTCAGTCAGTCAGTCAGCCTTATTCAGTCAGTCTGTCAGTCATCCTTATTCAGTCAGTCTGTCAGTCAGTCAGTCGGTCAGTCCTGTCCAGTCAGTTAGTCAGTCAAGCAGTCAGTCAGGTAGTCAAGCAGTCAGTCAGTCAGTGTCAGTCAGTCATTTAGTCATACAGTCAGTCAGTGAAATAGCCAGTCAGAGAGTCAAGCAGTCAGTCAGTCAGTCTCAGTCAGTCAGTTAGTCAGTCAGTCAGTCAGTCAGTCAGTCAGTCCAGTCTCAGTCAGTCAGGCAGTTAGTCAGTCAGTCTCGGTCAGTCAGTGAGTCAGTCAGTCAGTATCAGTCAGTCAGTGAGTCAGTCTGTCAGTCAGGCAGTAACAGTCAGGCAGTAAGACTCCGCTCGACAGAACTCCGATAGCCTAATGGCTAGACCGCTGGTCTTCCAAGCGAGTGGCCTGGGTTCGAGTCCCAGCCGGAGCGAATATCTTCAATGTATATATTTCTTTTCTAATTTGAAAATTCTTTTTTTTTTTCAATTTCTTTCCTTTGCAATTATTGATTATTTATGTAGGGAAGAAAATTCTGAGTCAGTTTAATTTTTCGACACGAAGATTTCAAAGTGTTTAAATAAACAATTACCAAGGTGCATTTTTTGTTTTTATTATATTTAAAACTCCCACCGACAGAGCTCCCATAGACTAATGGCTAGAGTGTTAGGCTTCCAAGCGAGTTGCTCTGGGTTCGAGTCCCAGCCTGAACGACAATCTTCAATGTATGCTTTTAGTTTCTAATTTGAAATTTCTTCTTCTTTTTTTTTTTAATTTTTCTCTTTTGCGAATATTGATTATTTATGTAGGGAGAAAAATTCTGAGTCAGTTTAATTATTCGACCTGTAAATTTCAAAGTGTTTGAATCAATAATTACCAAGGTGCATTTTTTGTTTTTATTATATTTAAGACTTCCGTCGACAGAGCTCCGATAGCCTAATGGCTAGACCGTTGGGTTCCTAGCGCGTGGTACTGGGTTCGAGTCCCGGCCGGAAAGGAAATCTTAAATGCAAATATTTTTTTCTAATTTTATAATTCTTTTTTTTTATTTTTCCCTTTTGCGAAGTCAGTCAGTCAGTCTGACAGTCAATCAGTCAAGCACTCAGTCATTCAGTCTCAGTCAGTCAGTCCAGTCAGTCAGTCACTCAGTCAGTCAGTTAGTCCTTCAGCCAGTCAGTCAAGCAGTCAGTCATTTAGTCTCAGTCAGTCAGTCATTCAGTCAGTCAGGCAGTCAGTCAGTCAGTCAGTCGGTCAGTCCTGTGCAGTCAGTTAGTCACTAAAGCAGTCAGTCAGTCTCAGTCAGTCAGTCAGTCAGTCAGTCCAGTCCAGTCTCAGTCAGTCAGTCAGTCAGTCTCGGTCAGTCAGTCAGTCTGTCATTCAGTCAGTCATTCAGTCAGGCAGTCAGTCAGTCGGTCAGTCTTATTCAGTCAGTCTGTCAGTCAGTCAGTCAGTCAGCCTTATTCAGTCAGTCTGTCAGTCATCCTTATTCAGTCAGTCTGTCAGTCAGTCAGTCGGTCAGTCCTGTCCAGTCAGTTAGTCAGTCAAGCAGTCAGTCAGGTAGTCAAGCAGTCAGTCAGTCAGTCAGTGAAATAGCCAGTCAGAGAGTCAAGCAGTCAGTCAGTCAGTCTCAGTCAGTCAGTTAGTTAGTCAGTCAGTCAGTCAGTCAGTCAGTCCAGTCTCAGTCAGTCAGGCAGTTAGTCAGTCAGTCTCGGTCAGTCAGTGAGTCAGTCAGTCAGTATCAGTCAGTCAGTGAGTCAGTCTGTCAGTCAGGCAGTATCAGTCAGGCAGTAAGATTCCACTCGACAGAACTCCGATAGCCTAATGGCTAGACCGCTGGTCTTCCAAGCGAGTGGCCTGGGTTCGAGTCCCAGCCGGAGCGAATATCTTCAATGTATATATTTCTTTTCTAATTTGAAAATTCTTTTTTTTTTCAATTTCTTTCCTTTGCAATTATTGATTATTTATGTAGGGAAGAAAATTCTGAGTCAGTTTAATTTTTCGACACGAAGATTTCAAAGTGTTTAAATAAACAATTACCAAGGTGCATTTTTTGTTTTTATTATATTTAAAACTCCCACCGACAGAGCTCCCATAGACTAATGGCTAGAGTGTTAGGCTTCCAAGCGAGTGGCCCTGGGTTCGAGTCCCAGCCTGAACGAAAATCTTCAATGTATACTTTTAGTTTCTAATTTGAAATTTCTTCTTCTTTTTTTTTTTAATTTTTCTCTTTTGCGAATATTGATTATTTATGTAGGGAGAAAAATTCTGAGTCAGTTTAATTATTCGACCTGTAAATTTCAAAGTGTTTGAATCAATAATTACCAAGGTGCATTTTTTGTTTTTATTATATTTCAGACTTCCATCGACAGAGCTCCGATAGCCTAATGGCTAGACCGTTGGGTTCCTAGCACGTGGTACTGGGTTCGAGTCCCGGCCGGAAAGGAAATCTTAAATGCAAATAATTTTTTCTAATTTTATAATTCTTTTTTTTTTATTTTTCCCTTTTGCGAAGTCAGTCAGTCAGTCTGACAGTCAATCAGTCAAGCACTCAGTCATTCAGTCTCAGTCAGTCAGTCCAGTCAGTCAGTCACTCAGTCAGTCAGTTAGTCCTTCAGCCAGTCAGTCAAGCAGTCAGTCATTTAGTCTCAGTCAGTCAGTCATTCAGTCAGTCAGTCAGTCAGGCAGTCAGTCAGTCAGTCAGTCGGTCAGTCCTGTGCAGTCAGTTAGTCACTAAAGCAGTCAGTCAGTCTCAGTCAGTCAGTCAGTCAGTCAGTCCAGTCCAGTCTCAGTCAGTCAGTCAGTCAGTCTCGGTCAGTCAGTCAGTCAGTCATTCAGTCAGTCAGTCAGTCAGGCAGTCAGTCAGTCGGTCAGCCTTATTCAGTCAGTCTGTCAGTCAGTCAGCCTTATTCAGTCAGTCTGTCAGTCATCCTTATTCAGTCAGTCTGTCAGTCAGTCAGTCGGTCAGTCCTGTCCAGTCAGTTAGTCAGTCAAGCAGTCAGTCAGGTAGTCAAGCAGTCAGTCAGTCAGTGTCAGTCAGTCATTTAGTCATTCAGTCAGTCAGTGAAATAGCCAGTCAGAGAGTCAAGCAGTCAGTCAGTCAGTCTCAGTCAGTCAGTCAGTCAGTCAGTCAGTCAGTCAGTCCAGTCTCAGTCAGTCAGGCAGTTAGTCAGTCAGTCTCGGTCAGTCAGTGAGTCAGTCAGTGAGTCAGTCTGTCAGTCAGGCAGTATCAGTCAGGCAGTATCAGTCAGGCAGTAAGACTCCGCTCGACAGAACTCCGATAGCCTAATGGCTAGACCGCTGGTCTTCCAAGCGAGTGGCCTGGGTTCGAGTCCCAGCCGGAGCGAATATCTTCAATGTATATATTTCTTTTCTAATTTGAAAATTCTTTTTTTTTCAATTTCTTTCCTTTGCAATTATTGATTATTTATGTAGGGAAGAAAATTCTGAGTCAGTTTAATTTTTCGACACGAAGATTTCAAAGTGTTTAAATAAACAATTACCAAGGTGCATTTTTTGTTTTTATTATATTTAAAACTCCCACCGACAGAGCTCCCATAGACTAATGGCTAGAGTGTTAGGCTTCCAAGCGAGTGGCCCTGGGTTCGAGTCCCAGCCTGAACGAAAATCTTCAATGTATACTTTTAGTTTCTAATTTGAAATTTCTTCTTCTTTTTTTTTTAATTTTTCTCTTTTGCGAATATTGATTATTTATGTAGGGAGAAAAATTCTGAGTCAGTTTAATTATTCGACCTGTAAATTTCAAAGTGTTTGAATCAATAATTACCAAGGTGCATTTTTTGTTTTTATTATATTTAAGACTTCCATCGACAGAGCTCCGATAGCTTAATGGCTAGACCGTTGGGTTCCTAGCACGTGGTACTGGGTTCGAGTCCCGGCCGGAAAGGAAATCTTAAATGCAAGTATTTTTTTCTAATTTTATAATTCTTTTTTTTTTATTTTTCCCTTTTGCGAAGTCAGTCAGTCAGTCTGACAGTCAATCAGTCAAGCACTCAGTCATTCAGTCTCAGTCAGTCAGTCCAGTCAGTCAGTCACTCAGTCAGTCAGTTAGTCCTTCAGCCAGTCAGTCAAGCAGTCAGTCATTTAGTCTCAGTCAGTCAGTCATTCAGTCAGTCAGTCAGTCAGTCAGTCAGTCGGTCAGCCCTGTGCAGTCAGTTAGTCACTAAAGCAGTCAGTCAGTCTCAGTCAGTCAGTCAGTCAGTCAGTCCAGTCCAGTCTCAGTCAGTCAGTCAGTCAGTCATTCAGTCAGTCAGTCAGTCAGGCAGTCAGTCAGTCGGTCAGCCTTATTCAGTCAGTCTGTCAGTCGGTCAGCCTTATTCAGTCAGTCTGTCAGTCAGTCAGTCAGTCAGCCTTATTCAGTCAGTCTGTCAGTCATCCTTATTCAGTCAGTCTGTCAGTCAGTCAGTCGGTCAGTCCTGTCCAGTCAGTTAGTCAGTCAAGCAGTCAGTCAGGTAGTCAAGCAGTCAGTCAGTCAGTGTCAGTCAGTCATTTAGTCATTCAGTTAGTCAGTGAAATAGCCAGTCAGAGAGTCAAGCAGTCAGTCAGTCAGTCTCAGTCAGTCAGTTAGTCAGTCAGTCAGTCAGTCAGTCAGTCAGTCCAGTCTCAGTCAGTCAGGCAGTTAGTCAGTCAGTCTCGGTCAGTCAGTGAGTCAGTCAGTCAGTATCAGTCAGTGATTCAGTCTGTCAGTCAGGCAGTATCAGTCAGGCAGTAAGACTCCGCTCGACAGAACTCCGATAGCCTAATGGCTAGACCGCTGGTCTTCCAAGCGAGTGGCCTGGGTTCGAGTCCCAGCCGGAGCGAATATCTTCAATGTATATATTTCTTTTCTAATTTGAAAATTCTTTTTTTTTTCAATTTCTTTCCTTTGCAAATATTGATTATTTATGTAGGGAAGAAAATTCTGAGTCAGTTTAATTTTTCGACACGAAGATTTCAAAGTGTTTAAATAAACAATTACCAAGGTGCATTTTTTGTTTTTATTATATTTAAAACTCCCACCGACAGAGCTCCCATAGACTAATGGCTAGAGTGTTAGGCTTCCAAGCGAGTGGCCCTGGGTTCGAGTCCCAGCCTGAACGAAAATCTTCAATGTATACTTTTAGTTTCTAATTTGAAATTTCTTCTTCTTTTTTTTTTAATTTTTCTCTTTTGCGAATATTGATTATTTATGTAGGGAGAAAAATTCTGAGTCAGTTTAATTATTCGACCTGTAAATTTCAAAGTGTTTGAATCAATAATTACCAAGGTGCATTTTTTGTTTTTATTATATTTAAGACTTGCATCGACAGAGCTCCGATAGCCTAATGGCTAGACCGTTGGGTTCGTAGCGCGTGGTACTGGGTTCGAGTCCCGGCCGGAAAGGAAATCTTAAATGCAAATATTTTTTTATAATTTTTTTTTTTTTATTTTTCCCTTTTGCGAAGTCAGTCAGTCAGTCTGACAGTCAATCAGTCAAGCACTCAGTCATTCAGTCTCAGTCAGTCAGTCCAGTCAGTCAGTCACTCAGTCAGTCAGTTAGTCCTTCAGCCAGTCAGTCAAGCAGTCAGTCATTTAGTCTCAGTCAGTCAGTCATTCAGTCAGTCAGTCAGTCAGGCAGTCAGTCAGTCAGTCAGTCGGTCAGTCCTGTGCAGTCAGTTAGTCACTAAAGCAGTCAGTCAGTCTCAGTCAGTCAGTCCGTCAGTCAGTCCAGTCCAGTCTCAGTCAGTCAGTCAGTCAGTCTCGGTCAGTCAGTCAGTCAGTCAGTCAGTCTGTCAGTCAGTCAGGCAGTCAGTCAGTCGGTCAGCCTTATTCAGTCAGTCTGTCAGTCAGTCAGTCAGTCAGCCTTATTCAGTCAGTCTGTCAGTCATCCTTATTCAGTCAGTCTGTCAGTCAGTCAGTCGGTCAGTCCTGTCCAGTCAGTTAGTCAGTCAAGCAGTCAGTCAGGTAGTCAAGCAGTCAGTCAGTCAGTGTCAGTCAGTCATTTAGTCATTCAGTCAGTCAGTGAAATAGCCAGTCAGAGAGTCAAGCAGTCAGTAAGTCAGTCTCAGTCAGTCAGTTAGTCAGTCAGTCAGTCAGTCAGTCAGTCAGTCCAGTCTCAGTCAGTCAGGCAGTTAGTCAGTCAGTCTCGGTCAGTCAGTGAGTCAGTCAGTCAGTATCAGTCAGTCAGTGAATCAGTCTGTCAGTCAGGCAGTATCAGTCAGGCAGTAAGACTCCGCTCGACAGAACTCCGATAGCCTAATGGCTAGACCGCTGGTCTTCCATGCGAGTGGCCTGGGTTCGAGTCCCAGCCGGAGCGAATAACTTCAATGTATATATTTCTTTTCTAATTTGAAAATTCTTTTTTTTTCAATTTCTTTTCTTTGCAATTATTGATTATTTATGTAGGGAAGAAAATTCTGAGTCAGTTTAATTTTTCGACACGAAGATTTCAAAGTGTTTAAATAAACAATTACCAAGGTGCATTTTTTGTTTTTATTATATTTAAAACTCCCACCGACAGAGCTCCCATAGACTAATGGCTAGAGTGTTAGGCTTCCAAGCGAGTGGCCCTGGGTTCGAGTCATAGCCTGAACGAAAATCTTCAATGTATACTTTTAGTTTCTAATTTGAAATTTCTTCTTCTTTTTTTTTAATTTTTCTCTTTTGCGAATATTGATTATTTATGTAGGGAGAAAAATTCTGAGTCAGTTTAATTATTCGACCTGTAAATTTCAAAGTGTTTGAATCAATAATTACCAAGGTGCATTTTTTGTTTTTATTATATTTAAGACTTCCATCGACAGAGCTCCGATAGCCTAATGGCTAGACCGTTGGGTTCCTAGCGCGTGGTACTGGGATCGAGTCCCGGCCAGGAAATCTTAAATGCAAATATTTTTTTCTAATTTTATAATTCTTTTTTTTTTATTTTTCCCTTTTGCGAAGTCAGTCAGTCAGTCTGACAGTCAATCAGTCAAGCACTCAGTCATTCAGTCTCAGTCAGTCAGTCCAGTCAGTCAGTCACTCAGTCAGTCAGTTAGTCCTTCAGCCAGTCAGTCAAGCAGTCAGTCATTTAGTCTCAGTCAGTCAGTCATTCAGTCAGTCAGTCAGGCAGTCAGTCAGTCAGTCAGTCGGTCAGTCCTGTGCAGTCAGTTAGTCACTAAAGCAGTCAGTCAGTCTCAGTCAGTCAGTCAGTCAGTCAGTCCAGTCCAGTCTCAGTCAGTCAGTCAGTCAGTCTCGGTCAGTCAGTCAGTCAGTCATTCAGTCAGTCAGTCAGTCAGGCAGTCAGTCAGTCGGTCAGCCTTATTCAGTCAGTCTGTCAGTCAGTCAGCCTTATTCAGTCAGTCTGTCAGTCATCCTTATTCATTCAGTCTGTCAGTCAGTCAGTCGGTCAGTCCTGTCCAGTCAGTTAGTCAGTCAAGCAGTCAGTCAGGTAGTCAAGCAGTCAGTCAGGTAGTCAAGCAGTCAGTCAGTCAGTGTCAGTCAGTCATTTAGTCATTCAGTCAGTCAGTGAAATAGCCAGTCAGAGAGTCAAGCAGTCAGTCAGTCAGTCTCAGTCAGTCAGTTAGTCCGTCAGTCAGTCAGTCAGTCCAGTCTCAGTCAGTCAGGCAGTTAGTCAGTCAGTCTCGGTCAGTCAGTCAGTATCAGTCAGTCAGTGAGTCAGTCTGTCAGTCAGGCAGTATCAGTCAGGCAGTAAGACTCCGCTCGACAGAACTCCGATAGCCTAATGGCTAGACCGCTGGTCTTCCAAGCGAGTGGCCTGGGTTCGAGTCCCAGCCGGAGCGAATATCTTCAATGTATATGATTCTTTTCTAATTTGAAAATTCTTTTTTTTTTCAATTTCTTTCCTTTGCAATTATTGATTATTTATGTAGGGAAGAAAATTCTGAGTCAGTTTAATTTTTCGACACGAAGATTTCAAAGTGTTTAAATAAACAATTACCATGGTGCATTTTTTGTTTTTATTATATTTAAAACTCCCACCGACAGAGCTCCCATAGACTAATGGCTAGAGTGTTAGGCTTCCAAGCGAGTGGCCCTGGGTTCGAGTCCCAGCCTGAACGAAAATCTTCAATGTATACTTTTAGTTTCTAATTTGAAATTTCTCCTTCTTTTTTTTTTAATTTTTCTCTTTTGCGAATATTGATTATTTATGTAGGGAGAAAAATTCTGAGTCAGTTTAATTACTCGACCTGTAAATTTCAAAGTGTTTGAATCAATAATTACCAAGGTGCATTTTTTGTTTTTATTATATTTAAGACTTCCATCGACAGAGCTCCGATAGCCTAATGGCTAGACCGTTGGGTTCCTAGCGCGTGGTACTGGGTTCGAGTCCCGGCCGGAAAGGAAATCTTAAATGCAAATATTTTTTTCTAATTTTATAATTGTTTTTTTTTTATTTTTCCCTTTTGCGAAGTCAGTCAGTCAGTCTGACAGTCAATCAGTCAAGCACTCAGTCATTCAGTCTCAGTCAGTCAGTCCAGTCAGTCAGTCACTCAGTCAGTCAGTTAGTCCTTCAGCCAGTCAGTCAAGCAGTCAGTCATTTAGTCTCAGTCAGTCAGTCATTCAGTCAGTCAGTCAGTCAGGCAGTCAGTCAGTCAGTCAGTCGGTCAGTCCTGTGCAGTCAGTTAGTCACTAAAGCAGTCAGTCAGTCTCAGTCAGTCAGTCAGTCCAGTCCAGTCTCAGTCAGTCAGTCAGTCAGTCTCGGTCAGTCAGTCAGTCAGTCATTCAGTCAGTCAGTCAGTCAGGCAGTCAGTCAGTCGGTCAGCCTTATTCAGTCAGTCTGTCAGTCAGTCAGTCAGTCAGCCTTATTCAGTCAGTCTGTCAGTCATCCTTATTCAGTCAGTCTGTCAGTCAGTCAGTCGGTCAGTCCTGTCCAGTCAGTTAGTCAGTCAAGCAGTCAGTCAGGTAGATAAGCAGTCAGTCAGTCAGTGTCAGTCAGTCATTTAGTCATTCAGTCAGTCAGTGAAATAGCCAGTCAGAGAGTCAAGCAGTCAGTCAGTCAGTCTCAGTCAGTCAGTTAGTCAGTCAGTCAGTCAGTCAGTCAGTCAGTCCAGTCTCAGTCAGTCAGGCAGTTAGTCAGTCAGTCTCGGTCAGTCAGTGAGTCAGTCAGTCAGTATCAGTCAGTGAGTCAGTCTGTCAGTCAGGCAGTATGAGTCAGGCAGTAAGACTCCGCTCGACAGAACTCCGATAGCCTAATGGCTAGACCGCTGGTCTTCCAAGCGAGTGGCCTGGGTTCGAGTCCCAGCCGGAGCGAATATCTTCAATGTACATATTTCTTTTCTAATTTGAAAATTCTTTTTTTTTTCAATTTCTTTCCTTTGCAATTATTGATTATTTATGTAGGGAAGAAAATTCTGAGTCAGTTTAATTTTTCGACACGAAGATTTCAAAGTGTTTAAATAAACAATTACCAAGGTGCATTTTTTGTTTTTATTATATTTAAAACTCCCACCGACAGAGCTCCCATGTTACTAATGGCTAGAGTGTTAGGCTTCCAAGCGAGTTGCCCTGGGTTCGAGTCCCAGCCTGAACGACAATCTTCAATGTATGCTTTTAGTTTCTAATTTGAAATTTCTTCTTCTTTTTTTTTTTTAATTTTTCTCTTTTGCGAATATTGATTATTTATGTAGGGAGAAAAATTCTGAGTCAGTTTAATTATTCGACCTGTAAATTTCAAAGTGTTTGAATCAATAATTACCAAGGTGCATTTTTTGTTTTTATTATATTTAAGACTTCCGTCGACAGAGCTCCGATAGCCTAATGGCTAGACCGTTGGTTTCCTAGCGCGTGGTACTGGGTTCGAGTCCCGGCCGGAAAGGAAATCTTAAATGCAAATATTTTTTTCTAATTTTATAATTCTTTTTTTTTTATTTTTCCCTTTTGCGAAGTCAGTCAGTCAGTCTGACAGTCAATCAGTCAAGCACTCAGTCATTCAGTCTCAGTCAGTCAGTCCAGTCAGTCAGTCACTCAGTCAGTCAGTTAGTCCTTCAGCCAGTCAGTCAAGCAGTCAGTCATTTAGTCTCAGTCAGTCAGTCATTCAGTCAGTCAGTCAGTCAGGCAGTCAGTCAGTCAGTCAGTCGGTCAGTCCTGTGCAGTCAGTTAGTCACTAAAGCAGTCAGTCAGTCTCAGTCAGTCAGTCAGTCAGTCAGTCCAGTCTCAGTCAGTCAGTCAGTCAGTCTCGGTCAGTCAGTCAGTCTGTCATTCAGTCAGTCAGTCAGTCAGGCAGTCAGTCAGTCGGTCAGCCTTATTCAGTCAGTCTGTCAGTCAGTCAGTCAGTCAGCCTTATTCAGTCAGTCTGTCAGTCATCCTTATTCAGTCAGTCTGTCAGTCAGTCAGTCGGTCAGTCCTGTCCAGTCAGTTAGTCAGTCAAGCAGTCAGTCAGGTAGTCAAGCAGTCAGTCAGTCAGTCAGTGAAATAGCCAGTCAGAGAGTCAAGCAGTCAGTCAGTCAGTCTCAGTCAGTCAGTTAGTTAGTCAGTCAGTCAGTCAGTCAGTCAGTCCAGTCTCAGTCAGTCAGGCAGTTAGTCAGTCAGTCTCGGTCAGTCAGTGAGTCAGTCAGTCAGTATCAGTCAGTCAGTGAGTCAGTCTGTCAGTCAGGCAGTATCAGTCAGGCAGTAAGATTCCACTCGACAGAACTCCGATAGCCTAATGGCTAGACCGCTGGTCTTCCAAGCGAGTGGCCTGGGTTCGAGTCCCAGCCGGAGCGAATATCTTCAATGTATATATTTCTTTTCTAATTTGAAAATTCTTTTTTTTTTTCAATTTCTTTCCTTTGCAATTATTGATTATTTATGTAGGGAAGAAAATTCTGAGTCAGTTTAATTTTTCGACACGAAGATTTCAAAGTGTTTAAATAAACAATTACCAAGGTGCATTTTTTGTTTTTATTATATTTAAAACTCCCACCGACAGAGCTCCCATAGACTAATGGCTAGAGTGTTAGGCTTCCAAGCGAGTGGCCCTGGGTTTGAGTCCCAGCCTGAACGAAAATCTTCAATGTATACTTTTAGTTTCTAATTTGAAATTTCTTCTTCTTTTTTTTTTAATTTTTCTCTTTTGCGAATATTGATTATTTATGTAGGGAGAAAAATTCTGAGTCAGTTTAATTATTCGACCTGTAAATTTCAAAGTGTTTGAATCAATAATTACCAAGGTGCATTTTTTGTTTTTATTATATTTAAGACTTCCATCGACAGAGCTCCGATAGCCTAATGGCTAGACCGTTGGGTTCCTAGCACGTGGTACTGGGTTCGAGTCCCGGCCGGAAAGGAAATCTTAAATGCAAATATTTTTTTCTAATTTTATAATTCTTTTTTTTTTATTTTTCCCTTTTGCGAAGTCAGTCAGTCAGTCTGACAGTCAATCAGTCAAGCACTCAGTCATTCAGTCTCAGTCAGTCAGTCCAGTCAGTCAGTCACTCAGTCAGTCAGTTAGTCCTTCAGCCAGTCAGTCAAGCAGTCAGTCATTTAGTCTCAGTCAGTCAGTCATTCAGTCAGTCAGTCAGTCAGGCAGTTTGTCAGTCAGTCAGTCGGTCAGTCCTGTGCAGTCAGTTAGTCACTAAAGCAGTCAGTCAGTCTCAGTCAGTCAGTCAGTCAGTCAGTCCAGTCCAGTCTCAGTCAGTCAGTCAGTCAGTCTCGGTCAGTCAGTCAGTCAGTCATTCAGTCAGTCAGTCAGTCAGGCAGTCAGTCAGTCGGTCAGCCTTATTCAGTCAGTCTGTCAGTCAGTCAGTCAGTCAGCCTTATTCAGTCAGTCTGTCAGTCATCCTTATTCAGTCAGTCAGTCAGTCGGTCAGTCCTGTCCAGTCAGTTAGTCAGTCAAGCAGTCAGTCAGGTAGTCAAGCAGTCAGTCAGTCAGTGTCAGTCAGTCATTTAGTCATTCAGTCAGTCAGTGAAATAGCCAGTCAGAGAGTCAAGCAGTCAGTCAGTCAGTCTCAGTCAGTCAGTTAGTCAGTCAGTCAGTCAGTCCAGTCTCAGTCAGTCAGGCAGTTAGTCAGTCAGTCTCGGTCAGTCAGTGAGTCAGTCAGTCAGTATCAGTCAGTCAGTGAGTCAGTCTGTCAGTCAGGCAGTCTCAGTCAGGCAGTAAGGCTCCGACCGACAGAACTCCGATAGCCTAATGGCTAGACCGCTGGTCTTCCAAGCGAGTGGCCTGGGTTCGAGTCCCAGCCGGAACGAATATCTTCAATGTATATATTTCTTTTCTAATTTGAAAATTCTTTTTTTTTTCAATTTCTTTCCTTTGCAATTATTGATTATTTATGTAGGGAAGAAAATTCTGAGTCAGTTTAATTTTTCGACACGAAGATTTCAAAGTGTTTAAATAAACAATTAAAAAGGTGCATTTTTTGTTTTTATTATATTTAAAACTCCCACCGACAGAGCTCCCATAGACTAATGGCTAGAGTGTTAGGCTTCCAAGCGAGTGGCCCTGGGTTCGAGTCCCAGCCTGAACGAAAATCTTCAATGTATACTTTTAGTTTCTAATTTGAAATTTCTTCTTCTTTTTTTTTAATTTTTCTCTTTTGCGAATATTGATTATTTATGTAGGGAGAAAAATTCTGAGTCAGTTTAATTATTCGACCTGTAAATTTCAAAGTGTTTGAATCAATAATTACCAAGGTGCATTTTTTGTTTTTATTATATTTAAGACTTCCATCGACAGAGCTCCGATAGCCTAATGGCTAGACCGTTGGGTTCCAAGCGCGTGGTACTGGGTTCGAGTCCCGGCCGGAACGAAAATCTTCCATGTATATATTTCTCTTCTAATTTGAAGATTCTTTTTTTTTCAATTTCTTTCTTTTGCAAATATGGATTATTTATGTACGGAAGAAAATTCTGAGTCAGTTTAATCATTCGACCTTTAGATTTCAAAGATTTTAGATCAATAATTACTAAGGTGCATTTTTTGTTTTTATTATAATTAAGACACCGATCAACAGAGATCCGATAGTATATTGGCGAGAGCGTTGGGCTTCCATGAGTGTCGCCCTGGGTTCAAATCCCAGCCGGAAAGGAAATCTTAAATGCAAATATTTTTTTCTAATTTTATATTTCTTTTTTTTTTATTTTTCCCTTTTGCGAAGTCAGTCAGTCAGTCTGACAGTCAATCAGTCAAGCACTCAGTCATTCAGTCTCAGTCAGTCAGTCCAGTCAGTCAGTCACTCAGTCAGTCAGTTAGTCCTTCAGCCAGTCAGTCAAGCAGTCAGTCATTTAGTCTCAGTCAGTCAGTCATTCAGTCAGTCAGTCAGTCAGGCAGTCAGTCAGTCAGTCAGTCAGGCAGTCAGTCAGTCAGTCAGTCGGTCAGTCCTGTGCAGTCAGTTAGTCACTAAAGCAGTCAGTCAGTCTCAGTCAGTCAGTCAGTCAGTCAGTCCAGTCCAGTCTCAGTCAGTCAGTCAGTCAGTCTCGGTCAGTCAGTCAGTCATTCAGTCAGTCAGTCAGTCAGGCAGTCAGTCAGTCGGTCAGCCTTATTCAGTCAGTCTGTCAGTCAGTCAGTCAGTCAGCCTTATTCAGTCAGTCTGTCATTCATCCTTATTCAGTCAGTCTGTCAGTCAGTCAGTCGGTCAGTCCTGTCCAGTCAGTTAGTCAGTCAAGCAGTCAGTCAGGTAGTCAAGCAGTCAGTCAGTCAGTGTCAGTCAGTCATTTAGTCATTCAGTCAGTCAGTGAAATAGCCAGTCAGAGAGTCAAGCAGTCAGTCAGTCAGTCTCAGTCAGTCAGTTAGTCAGTCAGTCAGTCAGTCAGTCAGTCAGTCCAGTCTCAGTCAGTCAGGCAGTTAGTCAGTCAGTCTCGGTCAGTCAGTGAGTCAGTCAGTCAGTATCAGTCAGTCAGTGAGTCAGTCTGTCAGTCAGGCAGTATCAGTCAGGCAGTAAGACTCCGCTCGACAGAACTCCGATAGCCTAATGGCTAGACCGCTGGTCTTCCAAGCGAGTGGCCTGGGTTCGAGTCCCAGCCGGAGCGAATATCTTCAATGTATATATTTCTTTTCTAATTTGAAAATTCTTTTTTTTTTCAATTTCTTTCCTTTGCAATTATTGATTATTTATGTAGGGAAGAAAATTCTGAGTCAGTTTAATTTTTCGACACGAAGATTTCAAAGTGTTTAAATAAACAATTACCAAGGTGCATTTTTTGTTTTTATTATATTTAAAACTCCCACCGACAGAGCTCCCATAGACTAATGGCTAGAGTGTTAGGCTTCCAAGCGAGTGGCCCTGGGTTCGAGTCCCAGCCTGAACGAAAATATTCAATGTATACTTTTAGTTTCTAATTTGAAATTTCTTCTTCTTTTTTTTTTAATTTTTCTCTTTTGCGAATATTGATTATTTATGTAGGGAGAAAAATTCTGAGTCAGTTTAATTATTCGACCTGTAAATTTCAAAGTGTTTGAATCAATAATTACCAAGGTGCATTTTTTGTTTTTATTATATTTCAGACTTCCATCGACAGAGCTCCGATAGCCTAATGGCTAGACCGTTGGGTTCCTAGCACGTGGTACTGGGTTCGAGTCCCGGCCGGAAAGGAAATCTTAAATGCAAATATTTTTTTCTAATTTTATAATTCTTTTTTTTTTATTTTTCCCTTTTGCGAAGTCAGTCAGTCAGTCTGACAGTCAATCAGTCAAGCACTCAGTCATTCAGTCTCAGTCAGTCAGTCCAGTCAGTCAGTCACTCAGTCAGTCAGTTAGTCCTTCAGCCAGTCAGTCAAGCAGTCAGTCATTTAGTCTCAGTCAGTCAGTCATTCAGTCAGTCAGTCAGTCAGGCAGTCAGTCAGTCAGTCAGTCGGTCAGTCCTGTGCAGTCAAATAGTCACTAAAGCAGTCAGTCAGTCTCAGTCAGTCAGTCAGTCAGTCAGTCCAGTCCAGTCTCAGTCAGTCAGTCAGTCAGTCTCGGTCAGTCAGTCAGTCAGTCATTCAGTCAGTCAGTCAGTCAGGCAGTCAGTCAGTCGGTCAGCCTTATTCAGTCAGTCTGTCAGTCAGTCAGTCAGCCTTATTCAGTCAGTCTGTCAGTCATCCTTATTCAGTCAGTCTGTCAGTCAGTCAGTCGGTCAGTCCTGTCCAGTCAGTTAGTCAGTCAAGCAGTCAGTCAGGTAGTCAAGCAGTCAGTCAGTCAGTGTCAGTCAGTCATTTAGTCATTCAGTCAGTCAGTGAAATAGCCAGTCAGAGAGTCATTCAGTCAGTCAGTGAAATAGCCAGTCAGAGAGTCAAGCAGTCAGTCAGTCAGTCTCAGTCAGTCAGTTAGTCAGTCAGTCAGTCAGTCAGTCAGTCAGTCAGTCCAGTCTCAGTCAGTCAGGCAGTTAGTCAGTCAGTCTCGGTCAGTCAGTGAGTCAGTCAGTATCAGTCAGTCAGTGAGTCAGTCTGTCAGTCAGGCAGTCTCAGTCAGGCAGTAAGGCTCCGACCGACAGAACTCCGATAGCCTAATGGCTAGATTGCTGGTCTTCCAAGCGAGTGGCCTGGGTTCGAGTCCCAGCCGGAGCGAATATCTTCAATGTATATATTTCTTTTCTAATTTGAAAATTCTTTTTTTTTTCAATTTCTTTCCTTTGCAATTATTGATTATTTATGTAGGGAAGAAAATTCTGAGTCAGTTTAATTTTTCGACACGAAGATTTCAAAGTGTTTAAATAAACAATTACCAAGGTGCATTTTTTGTTTTTATTATATTTAAAACTCCCACCGACAGAGCTCCCATAGACTAATGGCTAGAGTGTTAGGCTTCCAAGCGAGTGGCCCTGGGTTCGAGTCCCAGCCTGAACGAAAATATTCAATGTATACTTTTAGTTTCTAATTTGAAATTTCTTCTTCTTTTTTTTTTAATTTTTCTCTTTTGCGAATATTGATTATTTATGTAGGGAGAAAAATTCTGAGTCAGTTTAATTATTCGACCTGTAAATTTCAAAGTGTTTGAATCAATAATTACCAAGGTGCATTTTTTGTTTTTATTATATTTCAGACTTCCATCGACAGAGCTCCGATAGCCTAATGGCTAGACCGTTGGGTTCCTAGCACGTGGTACTGGGTTCGAGTCCCGGCCGGAAAGGAAATCTTAAATGCAAATATTTTTTTCTAATTTTATAATTCTTTTTTTTTTATTTTTCCCTTTTGCGAAGTCAGTCAGTCAGTCTGACAGTCAATCAGTCAAGCACTCAGTCATTCAGTCTCAGTCAGTCAGTCCAGTCAGTCAGTCACTCAGTCAGTCAGTTAGTCCTTCAGCCAGTCAGTCAAGCAGTCAGTCATTTAGTCTCAGTCAGTCAGTCATTCAGTCAGTCAGTCAGTCAGGCAGTCAGTCAGTCAGTCAGTCGGTCAGTCCTGTGCAGTCAAATAGTCACTAAAGCAGTCAGTCAGTCTCAGTCAGTCAGTCAGTCAGTCAGTCCAGTCCAGTCTCAGTCAGTCAGTCAGTCAGTCTCGGTCAGTCAGTCAGTCAGTCATTCAGTCAGTCAGTCAGTCAGGCAGTCAGTCAGTCGGTCAGCCTTATTCAGTCAGTCTGTCAGTCAGTCAGTCAGCCTTATTCAGTCAGTCTGTCAGTCATCCTTATTCAGTCAGTCTGTCAGTCAGTCAGTCGGTCAGTCCTGTCCAGTCAGTTAGTCAGTCAAGCAGTCAGTCAGGTAGTCAAGCAGTCAGTCAGTCAGTGTCAGTCAGTCATTTAGTCATTCAGTCAGTCAGTGAAATAGCCAGTCAGAGAGTCATTCAGTCAGTCAGTGAAATAGCCAGTCAGAGAGTCAAGCAGTCAGTCAGTCAGTCTCAGTCAGTCAGTTAGTCAGTCAGTCAGTCAGTCAGTCAGTCAGTCAGTCCAGTCTCAGTCAGTCAGGCAGTTAGTCAGTCAGTCTCGGTCAGTCAGTGAGTCAGTCAGTATCAGTCAGTCAGTGAGTCAGTCTGTCAGTCAGGCAGTCTCAGTCAGGCAGTAAGGCTCCGACCGACAGAACTCCGATAGCCTAATGGCTAGATTGCTGGTCTTCCAAGCGAGTGGCCTGGGTTCGAGTCCCAGCCGGAGCGAATATCTTCAATGTATATATTTCTTTTCTAATTTGAAAATTCTTTTTTTTTTCAATTTCTTTCCTTTGCAATTATTGATTATTTATGTAGGGAAGAAAATTCTGAGTCAGTTTAATTTTTCGACACGAAGATTTCAAAGTGTTTAAATAAACAATTACCAAGGTGCATTTTTTGTTTTTATTATATTTAAAACTCCCACCGACAGAGCTCCCATAGACTAATGGCTAGAGTGTTAGGCTTCCAAGCGAGTGGCCCTGGGTTCGAGTCCCAGCCTGAACGAAAATCTTCAATGTATACTTTTAGTTTCTAATTTGAAATTTCTTCTTCTTTTTTTTTAATTTTTCTCTTTTGCGAATATTGATTATTTATGTAGGGAGAAAAATTCTGAGTCAGTTTAATTATTCGACCTGTAAATTTCAAAGTGTTTGAATCAATAATTACCAAGGTGCATTTTTTGTTTTTATTATATTTAAGACTTCCATCGACAGAGCTCCGATAGCTTAATGGCTAGACCGTTGGGTTCCTAGCACGTGGTACTGGGTTCGAGTCCCGGCCGGAAAGGAAATCTTAAATGCAAGTATTTTTTTCTAATTTTATAATTCTTTTTTTTTTATTTTTCCCTTTTGCGAAGTCAGTCAGTCAGTCTGACAGTCAATCAGTCAAGCTCTCAGTCATTCAGTCTCAGTCAGTCAGTCCAGTCAGTCAGACACTCAGTCAGTCAGTTAGTCCTTCAGCCAGTCAGTCAAGCAGTCAGTCATTTAGTCTCAGTCAGTCAGTCATTCAGTCAGTCAGTCAGTCAGGCAGTCAGTCAGTCAGTCAGTCGGTCAGTCCTGTGCAGTCAGTTAGTCACTAAAGCAGTCAGTCAGTCTCAGTCAGTCAGTCAGTCAGTCAGTCCAGTCCAGTCTCAGTCAGTCAGTCAGTCAGTCTCGGTCAGTCAGTCAGTCAGTCATTCAGTCAGTCAGTCAGTCAGGCAGTCAGTCAGTCGGTCAGCCTTATTCAGTCAATCTGTCAGTCAGTCAGTCAGTCAGCCTTATTCAGTCAGTCTGTCAGTCATCCTTATTCAGTCAGTCTGTCAGTCAGTCAGTCGGTCAGTCCTGTCCAGTCAGTTAGTCAGTCAAGCAGTCAGTCAGGTAGTCAAGCAGTCAGTCAGTCAGTGTCAGTCAGTCATTTAGTCATTCAGTCAGTCAGTGAAATAGCCAGTCAGAGAGTCAAGCAGTCAGTCAGTCAGTCTCAGTCAGTCAGTTAGTCAGTCAGTCAGTCAGTCAGTCAGTCAGTCCAGTCTCAGTCAGTCAGGCAGTTAGTCAGTCAGTCTCGGTCAGTCAGTGAGTCAGTCAGTCAGTATCAGTCAGTGAGTCAGTCTGTCAGTCAGGCAGTATCAGTCAGGCAGTAAGACTCCGCTCGACAGAACTCCGATAGCCTAATGGCTAGACCGCTGGTCTTCCAAGCGAGTGGCCTGGGTTCGAGTCCCAGCCGGAGCGAATAACTTCAATGTATATATTTCTTTTCTAATTTGAAAATTCTTTTTTTTTTCAATTTCTTTCCTTTGCAATTATTGATTATTTATGTAGGGAAGAAAATTCTGAGTCAGTTTAATTTTTCGACACGAAGATTTCAAAGTGTTTAAATAAACAATTACCAAGGTGCATTTTTTGTTTTTATTATATTTAAAACTCCCACCGACAGAGCTCCCATAGACTAATGGCTAGAGTGTTAGGCTTCCAAGCGAGTGGCCCTGGGTTCGAGTCCCAGCCTGAACGAAAATCTTCAATGTATACTTTTAGTTTCTAATTTGAAATTTCTTCTTCTTTTTTTTTTTTAATTTTTCTCTTTTGCGAATATTGATTATTTATGTAGGGAGAAAAATTCTGAGTCAGTTTAATTATTCGACCTGTAAATTTCAAAGTGTTTGAATCAATAATTACCAAGGTGCATTTTTTGTTTTTATTATATTTAAGACTTCCATCGACAGAGCTCCGATAGCCTAATGGCTAGACCGTTGGGTTCCTAGCGCGTGGTACTGGGTTCGAGTCCCGGCCGGAAAGGAAATCTTAAATGCAAATATTTTCTTCTAATTTTATAATTCTTTTTTTTTAATTTTTCCCTTTTGCGAAGTCAGTCAGTCAGTCTGACAGTCAATCAGTCAAGCACTCAGTCATTCAGTCTCAGTCAGTCAGTCCAGTCAGTCAGTCACTCAGTCAGTCAGTTAGTCCTTCAGCCAGTCAGTCAAGCAGTCAGTCATTTAGTCTCAGTCAGTCAGTCATTCAGTCAGTCAGTCAGTCAGGCAGTCAGTCAGTCAGTCAGTCGGTCAGTCCTGTGCAGTCAGTTAGTCACTAAAGCAGTCAGTCAGTCTCAGTTAGTCAGTCAGTCAGTCAGTCCAGTCCAGTCTCAGTCAGTCAGTCAGTCAGTCTCGGTCAGTCAGTCATTCAGTCAGTCAGTCAGTCAGGCAGTCAGTCAGTCAGCCTTATTCAGTCAGTCTGTCAGTCAGTCAGTCAGCCTTATTCAGTCAGTCTGTCAGTCATCCTTATTCAGTCAGTCTGTCAGTCATCCTTATTCAGTCAGTCTGTCGGTCAGTCAGTCGGTCAGTCCTGTCCAGTCAGTTAGTCAGTCAAGCAGTCAGTCAGGTAGTCAAGCAGTCAGTCAGTCAGTGTCAGTCAGTCATTTAGTCATTCAGTCAGTCAGTGAAATAGCCAGTCAGTCAGTCAGTCAGTCACTCAGTCTCAGTCAGTCAGTTAGTCAGTCAGTCAGTCAGTCAGTCAGTCAGTCCAGTCTCAGTCAGTCAGGCAGTTAGTCAGTCAGTCTCGGTCAGTCAGTGAGTCAGTCAGTCAGTATCAGTCAGTCAGTGAGTCAGTCTGTCAGTCAGGCAGTATCAGTCAGGCAGTAAGACTCCGCTCGACAGAACTCCGATAGCCTAATGGCTAGACCGCTGGTCTTCCAAGCGAGTGGCCTGGGTTCGAGTCCCAGCCGGAGCGAATATCTTCAATGTATATATTTCTTTTCTAATTTGAAAATTCTTTTTTTTTCAATTTCTTTCCTTTGCAATTATTGATTATTTATGTAGGGAAGAAAATTCTGAGTCAGTTTAATTTTTCGACACGAAGATTTCAAAGTGTTTAAATAAACAATTACCAAGGTGCATTTTTTGTTTTTATTATATTTAAAACTCCCCCCGACAGAGCTCCCATAGACTAATGGCTAGAGTGTTAGGCTTCCAAGCGAGTGGCCCTGGGTTCGAGTCCCGGCCGGAAAGGAAATCTTAAATGCAAATATTTTTTTCTAATTTTATAATTCTTTTTTTTTTTATTTTTCCCTTTTGCGAAGTCAGTCAGTCAGTCTGACAGTCAATCAGTCAAGCACTCAGTCATTCAGTCTCAGTCAGTCAGTCCAGTCAGTCAGTCACTCAGTCAGTCAGTTAGTCCTTCAGCCAGTCAGTCAAGCAAACAGTCATTTAGTCTCAGTCAGTCAGTCATTCAGTCAGTCAGTCAGTCAGGCAGTCAGTCAGTCAGTCGGTCAGTCCTGTGCAGTCAGTTAGTCACTAAAGCAGTCAGTCAGTCTCAGTCAGTCAGTCAGTCAGTCAGTCAGTCATTCAGTCAGTCAGTCAGTCAGGCAGTCAGTCAATCGGTCAGCCTTATTCAGTCAGTCTGTCAGTCAGTCAGGCAGTCAGTCAATCGGTCAGCCTTATTCAGTCAGTCTGTCAGTCAGTCAGTCAGTCATCCTTATTCAGTCAGTCTGTCAGTCAGTCAGTCGGTCAGTCCTGTCCAGTCAGTTAGTCAGTCAAGCAGTCAATCAGGTAGTCAAGCAGTCAGTCAGTCAGTGTCAGTCAGTCATTTAGTCATTCAGTCAGTCAGTGAAATAGCCAGTCAGAGAGTCAAGCAGTCAGTCAGTCCAGTCTCAGTCAGTCAGGCAGTTAGTCAGTCAGTCTCAGTCAGTCAGGCAGTTAGTCAGTCAGTCTCGGTCAGTCAGTGAGTCAGTCAGTCAATATCAGTCAGTCAGTGAGTCAGTCTGTCAGTCAGGCAGTATCAGTCAGGCAGTAAGACTCCGCTCGACAGAACTCCGATAGCCTAATGGCTAGACCGCTGGTCTTCCAAGCGAGTGGCCTGGGTTCGAGTCCCAGCCGGAGCGAATATCTTCAATGTATATATTTCTTTTCTAATTTGAAAATTCTTTTTTTTTTCAATTTCTTTCCTTTGCAATTATTGATTATTTATGTAGGGAAGAAAATTCTGAGTCAGTTTAATTTTTCGACACGAAGATTTCAAAGTGTTTAAATAAACAATTACCAAGGTGCATTTTTTGTTTTTATTATATTTAAAACTCCCACCGACAGAGCTCCCATAGACTAATGGCTAGAGTGTTAGGCTTCCAAGCGAGTGGCAATGGGTTCGAGTCCCAGCCTGAACGAAAATCTTCAATGTATACTTTTAGTTTCTAATTTGAAATTTCTTCTTCTTTTTTTTTTAATTTTTCTCTTTTGCGAATATTGATTATTTATGTAGGGAGAAAAATTCTGAGTCAGTTTAATTATTCGACCTGTAAATTTCAAAGTGTTTGAATCAATAATTACCAAGGTGCATTTTTTGTTTTTATTATTTTTAAGACTTCCATCGACAGAGCTCCGATAGCCTAATGGCTAGACCGTTGGGTTCCTAGCGCGTGGTACTGGGTTCGAGTCCCGGCCGGAAAGGAAATCTTAAATGCAAATATTTTTTTCTAATTTTATAATTCTTTTTTTTTATTTTTCCCTTTTGCGAAGTCAGTCAGGCAGTCTGACAGTCAATCAGTCAAGCACTCAGTCATTCAGTCTCAGTCAGTCAGTCCAGTCAGTCAGTCACTCAGTCAGTCAGTTAGTCCTTCAGCCAGTCAGTCAAGCAGTCAGTCATTTAGTCTCAGTCAGTCAGTCATTCAGTCAGTCAGGCAGTCAGTCAGTCAGTCAGTCGGTCAGTCCTGTGCAGTCAGTTAGTCACTAAAGCAGTCAGTCAGTCTCAGTCAGTCAGTCAGTCAGTCAGTCCAGTCCAGTCTCAGTCAGTCAGTCAGTCAGTCTCGGTCAGTCAGTCATTCAGTCAGTCAGTCAGTCAGGCAGTCAGTCAGTCGGTCAGCCTTATTCAGTCAGTCTGTCAGTCAGTCAGTCAGTCAGCCTTATTCAGTCAGTCTGTCAGTCATCCTTATTCAGTCAGTCTGTCAGTCAGTCAGTCGGTCAGTCCTGTCCAGTCAGTTAGTCAGTCAAGCAGTCAGTCAGGTAGTCAAGCAGTCAGTCAGTCAGTCATTTAGTCATTCAGTCAGTCAGTGAAATAGCCAGTCAGAGAGTCAAGCAGTCAGTCAGTCAGTCTCAGTCAGTCAGTTAGTCAGTCAGTCAGTCCAGTCTCAGTCAGTCAGGCAGTTAGTCAGTCAGTGAGTCAGTCAGTCAATATCAGTCAGTCAGTGAGTCAGTCTGTCAGTCAGGCAGTATCAGTCAGGCAGTAATACTCCGCTCGACAGAACTCCGATAGCCTAATGGCTAGACCGCTGGTCTTCCAAGCGAGTGGCCTGGGTTCGTGTCCCAGCCGGAGCGAATAACTTCAATGTATATATTTCTTTTCTAATTTGAAAATTCTTTTTTTTTTCAATTTCTTTCCTTTGCAATTATTGATTATTTATGTAGGGAAGAAAATTCTGAGTCAGTTTAATTTTTCGACACGAAGATTTCAAAGTGTTTAAATAAACAATTACCAAGGTGCATTTTTTGTTTTTATTATATTTAAAACTCCCACCGACAGAGCTCCCATAGACTAATGGCTAGAGTGTTAGGCTTCCAAGCGAGTGGCCCTCGGTTCGAGTCCCAGCCTGAACGAAAATCTTCAATGTATACTTTTAGTTTCTAATTTGAAATTTCTTCTTCTTTTTTTTTTTTAATTTTTCTCTTTTGCGAATATTGATTATTTATGTAGGGAGAAAAATTCTGAGTCAGTTTAATTATTCGACCTGTAAATTTCAAAGTGTTTGAATTGTTAATTACCAAGGTGCATTTTTTGTTTTTATTATATTTAAGACTTCCATCGACAGAGCTCCGATAGCCTAATGGCTAGACCGTTGGGTTCCTAGCGCGTGGTACTGGGTTCGAGTCCCGGCCGGAAAGGAAATCTTAAATGCAAATATTTTTTTCTAATTTTATAATTCTTTTTTTTTAATTTTTCCCTTTTGCGAAGTCAGTCAGTCAGTCTGACAGTCAATCAGTCAAGCACTCAGTCATTCAGTCTCAGTCAGTCAGTCCAGTCAGTCAGTCACTCAGTCAGTCAGTTAGTCCTTCAGCCAGTCAGTCAAGCAGTCAGTCATTTAGTCTCAGTCAGTCAGTCATTCAGTCAGTCAGTCAGTCAGGCAGTCAGTCAGTCAGTCAGTCGGTTAGTCCTGTCCAGTCAGTTAGTCAGTCAAGCAGTCAGTCAGTCTCAGTCAGTCAGTCAGTCAGTCCAGTCCAGTCTCAGTCAGTCAGTCAGTCAGTCATTCAGTCAGTCAGTCAGTCAGGCAGTCAGTCAGTCGGTCAGCCTTATTCAGTCAGTCTGTCAGTCAGTCAGTCAGTCAGCCTTATTCAGTCAGTCTGTCAGTCATCCTTATTCAGTCAGTCAGTCAGTCGGTCAGTCCTGTCCAGTCAGTTAGTCAGTCAAGCAGTCAGTCAGGTAGTCAAGCAGTCAGTCAGTCAGTGTCAGTCAGTCATTTAGTCATTCAGTCATTCAGTGAAATAGCCAGTCAGAGAGTCAAGCAGTCAGTCAGTCAGTCTCAGTCAGTCAGTTAGTCAGTCAGTCAGTCAGTCAGTCAGTCAGTCCAGTCTCAGTCAGTCAGTCAGTCAGTCAGTCTCGGTCAGTCAGTGAGTCAGTCAGTCAGTATCAGTCAGTCAATGAGTCAGTCTGTCAGTCAGGCAGTATTAGTCAGGCAGTAAGACTCCGCTCGACAGAACTCCGATAGCCTAATGACTAGACCGCTGGTCTTCCAAGCGAGTGGCCTGGGTTCGAGCCGGAGCGAATATCTTCAATGTATATATTTCTTTTCTAATTTGAAAATTCTTTTTTTTTTTCAATTTCTTTCCTTTGCAATTATTGATTATTTATGTAGGGAAGAAAATTCTGAGTCAGTTTAATTTTTCGACACGAAGATTTCAAAGTGTTTAAATAAACAATTACCAAGGTGCATTTTTTGTTTTTATTATATTTAAAACTCCCACCGACAGAGCTCCCATAGACTAATGGCTAGAGTGTTAGGATTCCAAGCAAGTGGCCCTGGGTTCGAGTCCCAGCCTGAACGAAAATCTTCAATGTATACTTTTAGTTTCTAATTTGAAATTTCTTCTTCTTTTTTTTTTAATTTTTCTCTTTTGCGAATATTGATTATTTATGTAGGGAGAAAAATTCTGAGTCAGTTTAATTATTTGACCTGTAAATTTCAAAGTGTTTGAATCAATAATTACCAAGGTGCATTTTTTGTTTTTATTATATTTAAGACTTCCATCGACAGAGCTCCGATAGCCTAATGGCTAGACCGTTGGGTTCCAAGCGCGTGGTACTGGGTTCGAGTCCCGGCCGGAACGAAAATCTTCCATGTATATATTTCTCTTCTAATTTGAAGATTCTTTTTTTTTTCAATTTCTTTCTTTTGCAAATATGGATTATTTATGTACGGAAGAAAATTCTGAGTCAGTTTAATCATTCGACCTTTAGATTTCAAAGATTTTAGATCAATAATTACTAAGGTGCATTTTTTGTTTTTATTATAATTAAGACACCGATCAACAGAGATCCGAAAGTATATTGGCGAGAGAGTTGGGCTTCCATGAGTGTCGCCCTGGGTTCAAATCCCAGCCGGAAAGGAAATCTTAAATGCAAATATTTTTTTCTAATTTCATAATTCTTTTTTTTTTTATTTTTCTCTTTTGCGAAGTCAGTCAGTCAGTCTGACAGTCAATCAGTCAAGCACTCAGTCATTCAGTCTCAGTCAGTCAGTCCAGTCAGTCAGTCACTCAGTCAGTCAGTTAGTCCTTCAGCCAGTCAGTCAAGCAGTCAGTCATTTAGTCTCAGTCAGTCAGTCATTCAGTCAGTCAGTCAGTCAGGCAGTCAGTCAGTCAGTCAGTCGGTCAGTCCTGTGCAGTCAGTTAGTCACTAAAGCAGTCAGTCAGTCAGTCTGTCTCGGTCAGTCAGTCAGTCAGTTATTCAGTCAGTCAGTCAGTCAGGCAGTCAGTCAGTCGGTCAGCCTTATTCAGTCAGTCTGTCAGTCAGTCAGTCAGTCAGCCTTATTCAGTCAGTCTGTCAGTCATCCTTATTCTGTCAGTCTGTCAGTCAGTCAGTCGGTCAGTCCTGTCCAGTCAGTTAGTCAGTCAAGCAGTCAGTCAGGTAGTCAAGCAGTCAGTCAGTCAGTGTCAGTCAGTCATTTAGTCATTCAGTCAGTCAGTGAAATAGCCAGTCAGAGAGTCAAGCAGTCAGTCAGTCAGTCTCAGTCAGTCAGTTAGTCAGTCAGTCAGTCAGTCAGTCAGTCCAGTCTCAGTCAGTCAGGCAGTTAGTCAGTCAGTCTCGGTCAGTCAGTGAGTCAGTCAGTCAGTGAGTCAGTCAGTCAGTGAGTCAGTCTGTCAGTCAGGCAGTATCAGTCAGGCAGTAAGACTCCGCTCGACAGAACCCCGATAGCCTAATGGCTAGACCGCTGGTCTTCCAAGCGAGTGGCCTGGGTTCGAGTCCCAGCCGGAGCGAATATCTTCAATGTATATATTTCTTTTCTAATTTGAAAATTCTTTTTTTTTTCAATTTCTTTCCTTTGCAATTATTGATTATTTATGTAGGGAAGAAAATTCTGAGTCAGTTTAATTTTTCGACACGAAGATTTCAAAGTGTTTAAATAAACAATTACCAAGGTGCATTTTTTGTTTTTATTATATTTAAAACTCCCACCGACAGAGCTCCCATAGACTAATGGCTAGAGTGTTAGGCTTCCAAGCGAGTGGCCCTGGGTTCGAGTCCCGGCCGGAAAGGAAATCTTAAATGCAAATATTTTTTTCTAATTTTATAATTCTTTTTTTTTTTATTTTTCCCTTTTGCGAAGTCAGTCAGTCAGTCTGACAGTCAATCAGTCAAGCACTCAGTCATTCAGTCTCAGTCAGTCAGTCCAGTCAGTCAGTCACTCAGTCAGTCAGTTAGTCCTTCAGCCAGTCAGTCAAGCAAACAGTCATTTAGTCTCAGTCAGTCAGTCATTCAGTCAGTCAGTCAGTCAGGCAGTCAGTCAGTCAGTCGGTCAGTCCTGTGCAGTCAGTTAGTCACTAAAGCAGTCAGTCAGTCTCAGTCAGTCAGTCAGTCAGTCAGTCAGTCATTCAGTCAGTCAGTCAGTCAGGCAGTCAGTCAATCGGTCAGCCTTATTCAGTCAGTCTGTCAGTCAGTCAGGCAGTCAGTCAATCGGTCAGCCTTATTCAGTCAGTCTGTCAGTCAGTCAGTCAGTCATCCTTATTCAGTCAGTCTGTCAGTCAGTCAGTCGGTCAGTCCTGTCCAGTCAGTTAGTCAGTCAAGCAGTCAATCAGGTAGTCAAGCAGTCAGTCAGTCAGTGTCAGTCAGTCATTTAGTCATTCAGTCAGTCAGTGAAATAGCCAGTCAGAGAGTCAAGCAGTCAGTCAGTCCAGTCTCAGTCAGTCAGGCAGTTAGTCAGTCAGTCTCAGTCAGTCAGGCAGTTAGTCAGTCAGTCTCGGTCAGTCAGTGAGTCAGTCAGTCAATATCAGTCAGTCAGTGAGTCAGTCTGTCAGTCAGGCAGTATCAGTCAGGCAGTAAGACTCCGCTCGACAGAACTCCGATAGCCTAATGGCTAGACCGCTGGTCTTCCAAGCGAATGGCCTGGGTTCGAGTCCCAGCCGGAGCGAATATCTTCAATGTATATATTTCTTTTCTAATTTGAAAATTCTTTTTTTTTTCAATTTCTTTCCTTTGCAATTATTGATTATTTATGTAGGGAAGAAAATTCTGAGTCAGTTTAATTTTTCGACACGAAGATTTCAAAGTGTTTAAATAAACAATTACCAAGGTGCATTTTTTGTTTTTATTATATTTAAAACTCCCACCGACAGAGCTCCCATAGACTAATGGCTAGAGTGTTAGGCTTCCAAGCGAGTGGCAATGGGTTCGAGTCCCAGCCTGAACGAAAATCTTCAATGTATACTTTTAGTTTCTAATTTGAAATTTCTTCTTCTTTTTTTTTTAATTTTTCTCTTTTGCGAATATTGATTATTTATGTAGGGAGAAAAATTCTGAGTCAGTTTAATTATTCGACCTGTAAATTTCAAAGTGTTTGAATCAATAATTACCAAGGTGCATTTTTTGTTTTTATTATTTTTAAGACTTCCATCGACAGAGCTCCGATAGCCTAATGGCTAGACCGTTGGGTTCCTAGCGCGTGGTACTGGGTTCGAGTCCCGGCCGGAAAGGAAATCTTAAATGCAAATATTTTTTTCTAATTTTATAATTCTTTTTTTTTATTTTTCCCTTTTGCGAAGTCAGTCAGGCAGTCTGACAGTCAATCAGTCAAGCACTCAGTCATTCAGTCTCAGTCAGTCAGTCCAGTCAGTCAGTCACTCAGTCAGTCAGTTAGTCCTTCAGCCAGTCAGTCAAGCAGTCAGTCATTTAGTCTCAGTCAGTCAGTCATTCAGTCAGTCAGGCAGTCAGTCAGTCAGTCAGTCGGTCAGTCCTGTGCAGTCAGTTAGTCACTAAAGCAGTCAGTCAGTCTCAGTCAGTCAGTCAGTCAGTCAGTCCAGTCCAGTCTCAGTCAGTCAGTCAGTCAGTCTCGGTCAGTCAGTCATTCAGTCAGTCAGTCAGTCAGGCAGTCAGTCAGTCGGTCAGCCTTATTCAGTCAGTCTGTCAGTCAGTCAGTCAGTCAGCCTTATTCAGTCAGTCTGTCAGTCATCCTTATTCAGTCAGTCTGTCAGTCAGTCAGTCGGTCAGTCCTGTCCAGTCAGTTAGTCAGTCAAGCAGTCAGTCAGGTAGTCAAGCAGTCAGTCAGTCAGTCATTTAGTCATTCAGTCAGTCAGTGAAATAGCCAGTCAGAGAGTCAAGCAGTCAGTCAGTCAGTCTCAGTCAGTCAGTTAGTCAGTCAGTCAGTCCAGTCTCAGTCAGTCAGGCAGTTAGTCAGTCAGTGAGTCAGTCAGTCAATATCAGTCAGTCAGTGAGTCAGTCTGTCAGTCAGGCAGTATCAGTCAGGCAGTAAGACTCCGCTCGACAGAACTCCGATAGCCTAATGGCTAGACCGCTGGTCTTCCAAGCGAGTGGCCTGGGTTCGTGTCCCAGCCGGAGCGAATAACTTCAATGTATATATTTCTTTTCTAATTTGAAAATTCTTTTTTTTTTCAATTTCTTTCCTTTGCAATTATTGATTATTTATGTAGGGAAGAAAATTCTGAGTCAGTTTAATTTTTCGACACGAAGATTTCAAAGTGTTTAAATAAACAATTACCAAGGTGCATTTTTTGTTTTTATTATATTTAAAACTCCCACCGACAGAGCTCCCATAGACTAATGGCTAGAGTGTTAGGCTTCCAAGCGAGTGGCCCTCGGTTCGAGTCCCAGCCTGAACGAAAATCTTCAATGTATACTTTTAGTTTCTAATTTGAAATTTCTTCTTCTTTTTTTTTTTTAATTTTTCTCTTTTGCGAATATTGATTATTTATGTAGGGAGAAAAATTCTGAGTCAGTTTAATTATTCGACCTGTAAATTTCAAAGTGTTTGAATCAATAATTACCAAGGTGCATTTTTTGTTTTTATTATATTTAAGACTTCCATCGACAGAGCTCCGATAGCCTAATGGCTAGACCGTTGGGTTCCTAGCGCGTGGTACTGGGTTCGAGTCCCGGCCGGAAAGGAAATCTTAAATGCAAATATTTTTTTCTAATTTTATAATTCTTTTTTTTTAATTTTTCCCTTTTGCGAAGTCAGTCAGTCAGTCTGACAGTCAATCAGTCAAGCACTCAGTCATTCAGTCTCAGTCAGTCAGTCCAGTCAGTCAGTCACTCAGTCAGTCAGTTAGTCCTTCAGCCAGTCAGTCAAGCAGTCAGTCATTTAGTCTCAGTCAGTCAGTCATTCAGTCAGTCAGTCAGTCAGGCAGTCAGTCAGTCAGTCAGTCGGTTAGTCCTGTCCAGTCAGTTAGTCAGTCAAGCAGTCAGTCAGTCTCAGTCAGTCAGTCAGTCAGTCCAGTCCAGTCTCAGTCAGTCAGTCAGTCAGTCATTCAGTCAGTCAGTCAGTCAGGCAGTCAGTCAGTCGGTCAGCCTTATTCAGTCAGTCTGTCAGTCAGTCAGTCAGTCAGCCTTATTCAGTCAGTCTGTCAGTCATCCTTATTCAGTCAGTCAGTCAGTCGGTCAGTCCTGTCCAGTCAGTTAGTCAGTCAAGCAGTCAGTCAGGTAGTCAAGCAGTCAGTCAGTCAGTGTCAGTCAGTCATTTAGTCATTCAGTCATTCAGTGAAATAGCCAGTCAGAGAGTCAAGCAGTCAGTCAGTCAGTCTCAGTCAGTCAGTTAGTCAGTCAGTCAGTCAGTCAGTCAGTCAGTCCAGTCTCAGTCAGTCAGTCAGTCAGTCAGTCTCGGTCAGTCAGTGAGTCAGTCAGTCAGTATCAGTCAGTCAATGAGTCAGTCTGTCAGTCAGGCAGTATTAGTCAGGCAGTAAGACTCCGCTCGACAGAACTCCGATAGCCTAATGGCTAGACCGCTGGTCTTCCAAGCGAGTGGCCTGGGTTCGAGTCCGAGCCGGAGCGAATATCTTCAATGTATATATTTCTTTTCTAATTTGAAAATTCTTTTTTTTTTTCAATTTCTTTCCTTTGCAATTATTGATTATTTATGTAGGGAAGAAAATTCTGAGTCAGTTTAATTTTTCGACACGAAGATTTCAAAGTGTTTAAATAAACAATTACCAAGGTGCATTTTTTGTTTTTATTATATTTAAAACTCCCACCGACAGAGCTCCCATAGACTAATGGCTAGAGTGTTAGGATTCCAAGCAAGTGGCCCTGGGTTCGAGTCCCAGCCTGAACGAAAATCTTCAATGTATACTTTTAGTTTCTAATTTGAAATTTCTTCTTCTTTTTTTTTTAATTTTTCTCTTTTGCGAATATTGATTATTTATGTAGGGAGAAAAATTCTGAGTCAGTTTAATTATTTGACCTGTAAATTTCAAAGTGTTTGAATCAATAATTACCAAGGTGCATTTTTTGTTTTTATTATATTTAAGACTTCCATCGACAGAGCTCCGATAGCCTAATGGCTAGACCGTTGGGTTCCAAGCGCGTGGTACTGGGTTCGAGTCCCGGCCGGAACGAAAATCTTCCATGTATATATTTCTCTTCTAATTTGAAGATTCTTTTTTTTTTCAATTTCTTTCTTTTGCAAATATGGATTATTTATGTACGGAAGAAAATTCTGAGTCAGTTTAATCATTCGACCTTTAGATTTCAAAGATTTTAGATCAATAATTACTAAGGTGCATTTTTTGTTTTTATTATAATTAAGACACCGATCAACAGAGATCCGAAAGTATATTGGCGAGAGAGTTGGGCTTCCATGAGTGTCGCCCTGGGTTCAAATCCCAGCCGGAAAGGAAATCTTAAATGCAAATATTTTTTTCTAATTTCATAATTCTTTTTTTTTTTATTTTTCTCTTTTGCGAAGTCAGTCAGTCAGTCTGACAGTCAATCAGTCAAGCACTCAGTCATTCAGTCTCAGTCAGTCAGTCCAGTCAGTCAGTCACTCAGTCAGTCAGTTAGTCCTTCAGCCAGTCAGTCAAGCAGTCAGTCATTTAGTCTCAGTCAGTCAGTCATTCAGTCAGTCAGTCAGTCAGGCAGTCAGTCAGTCAGTCAGTCGGTCAGTCCTGTGCAGTCAGTTAGTCACTAAAGCAGTCAGTCAGTCAGTCTGTCTCGGTCAGTCAGTCAGTCAGTTATTCAGTCAGTCAGTCAGTCAGGCAGTCAGTCAGTCGGTCAGCCTTATTCAGTCAGTCTGTCAGTCAGTCAGTCAGTCAGCCTTATTCAGTCAGTCTGTCAGTCATCCTTATTCTGTCAGTCTGTCAGTCAGTCAGTCGGTCAGTCCTGTCCAGTCAGTTAGTCAGTCAAGCAGTCAGTCAGGTAGTCAAGCAGTCAGTCAGTCAGTGTCAGTCAGTCATTTAGTCATTCAGTCAGTCAGTGAAATAGCCAGTCAGAGAGTCAAGCAGTCAGTCAGTCAGTCTCAGTCAGTCAGTTAGTCAGTCAGTCAGTCAGTCAGTCAGTCCAGTCTCAGTCAGTCAGGCAGTTAGTCAGTCAGTCTCGGTCAGTCAGTGAGTCAGTCAGTCAGTGAGTCAGTCAGTCAGTGAGTCAGTCTGTCAGTCAGGCAGTATCAGTCAGGCAGTAAGACTCCGCTCGACAGAACCCCGATAGCCTAATGGCTAGACCGCTGGTCTTCCAAGCGAGTGGCCTGGGTTCGAGTCCCAGCCGGAGCGAATATCTTCAATGTATATATTTCTTTTCTAATTTGAAAATTCTTTTTTTTTTCAATTTCTTTCCTTTGCAATTATTGATTATTTATGTAGGGAAGAAAATTCTGAGTCAGTTTAATTTTTCGACACGAAGATTTCAAAGTGTTTAAATAAACAATTACCAAGGTTCATTTTTTGTTTTTATTATATTTAAAACTCCCACCGACAGAGCTCCCATAGACTAATGGCTAGAGTGTTAGGCTTCCAAGCGAGTGGCCCTGGGTTCGAGTCCCGGCCGGAAAGGAAATCTTAAATGCAAATATTTTTTTCTAATTTTATAATTCTTTTTTTTTTATTTTTCCCTTTTGCGAAGTCAGTCAGTCAGTCTGACAGTCAATCAGTCAAGCACTCAGTCATTCAGTCTCAGTCAGTCAGTCCAGTCAGTCAGTCACTCAGTCAGTCAGTTAGTCCTTCAGCCAGTCAGTCAAGCAGTCAGTCATTTAGTCTCAGTCAGTCAGTCATTCAGTCAGTCAGTCAGTCAGGCAGTCAGTCAGTCAGTCAGTCGGTCAGTCCTGTGCAGTCAGTTAGTCACTAAAGCAGTCAGTCAGTCTCAGTCAGTCAGTCAGTCCAGTCCAGTCTCAGTCAGTCAGTCAGTCAGTCTCGGTCAGTCAGTCAGTCAGTCATTCATTCAGTCAGTCAGTCAGGCAGTCAGTCAGTCGGTCAGCCTTATTCAGTCAGTCTGTCAGTCATCCTTATTCAGTCAGTCTGTCAGTCAGTCAGTCGGTCAGTCCTGTCCAGTCAGTTAGTCAGTCAAGCAGTCAGTCAGGTAGTCAAGCAGTCAGTCAGTCAGTGTCAGTCAGTCATTTAGTCATTCAGTCAGTCAGTGAAATAGCCAGTCAGAGAGTCAAGCAGTCAGTCAGTCAGTCTCAGTCAGTCAGTTAGTCAGTCAGTCAGTCAGTCAGTCAGTCAGTCCAGTCTCAGTCAGTCAGGCAGTTAGTCAGTCAGTCTCGGTCAGTCAGTGAGTCAGTCTGTCAGTCAGGCAGTATCAGTCAGGCAGTAAGACTCCGCTCGACAGAACTCCGATAGCCTAATGGCTAGACCGCTGGTCTTCCAAGCGAGTGGCCTGGGTTCGAGTCCCAGCCGGAGCGAATATCTTCAATGTATATATTTCTTTTCTAATTTGAAAATTCTTTTTTTTTTCAATTTCTTTCCTTTGCAATTATTGATTATTTATGTAGGGAAGAAAATTCTGAGTCAGTTTAATTTTTCGACACGAAGATTTCAAAGTGTTTAAATAAACAATTACCAAGGTGCATTTTTTGTTTTTATTATATTTAAAACTCCCGCCGACAGAGCTCCCATAGACTAATGGCTAGAGTGTTAGGCTTCCAAGCGAGTGGCCCTGGGTTCGAGTCCCAGCCTGAACGAAAATCTTCAATGTATACTTTTAGTTTCTAATTTGAAATTTCTTCTTCTTTTTTTTTAATTTTTCTCTTTTGCGAATATTGATTATTTATGTAGGGAGAAAAATTCTGAGTCAGTTTAATTATTCGACCTGTAAATTTCAAAGTGTTTGAATCAATAATTACCAAGGTGCATTTTTTGTTTTTATTATATTTAAGACTTCCATCGACAGAGCTCCGATAGCCTAATGGCTAGACCGTTGGGCTCCAAGCGCGTGGTACTGGGTTCGAGTCCCGGCCGGAACGAAAATCTTCCATGTATGTATTTCTCTTCTAATTTGAAGATTCTTTTTTTTTTTCAATTTCTTTCTTTTGCAAATATGGATTATTTATGTACGGAAGAAAATTCTGAGTCAGTTTAATCATTCGACCTTTAGATTTCAAAGATTTTAGATCAATAATTACTAAGGTGCATTTTTTGTTTTTATTATAATTAAGACACCGATCAACAGAGATCCGATAGTATATTGGCGAGAGCGTTGGGCTTCCATGAGTGTCGCCCTGGGTTCAAATCCCAGCCGGAAAGGAAATCTTAAATGCAAATATTTTTTTCTAATTTTATAATTCTTTTTTTTTTTATTTTTCCCTTTTGCGAAGTCAGTCAGTCAGTCTGCAGTCAATCAGTCAAGCACTCAGTCATTCAGTCTCAGTCAGTCAGTCCAGTCAGTCAGTCACTCAGTCAGTCAGTTAGTCCTTCAGCCAGTCAGTCAAGCAGTCAGTCATTTAGTCTCAGTCAGTCAGTCATTCAGTCAGTCAGGCAGTCAGTCAGTCAGTCAGTCGGTCAGTCCTGTGCAGTCAGTTAGTCACTAAAGCAGTCAGTCAGTCTCAGTCAGTCAGTCAGTCAGTCAGTCCAGTCCAGTCTCAGTCAGTCAGTCAGTGAGTCTCGGTCAGTCAGTCAGTCAGTCATTCAGTCAGTCAGTCAGTCAGGCAGTCAGTCAGTCGGTTAGGCAGTCAGTCAGTCGGTCAGCCTTATTCAGTCAGTCTGTCAGTCAGTCAGTCAGTCAGCCTTCTTCAGTCAGTCTGTCAGTCATCCTTATTCAGTCAGTCTGTCAGTCAGTCAGTCGGTCAGTCCTGTCCAGTCAGTTAGTCAGTCAAGCAGTCAGTCAGGTAGTCAAGCAGTCAGTCAGTCAGTGTCAGTCAGTCATTTAGTCATTCAGTCAGTCAGTGAAATAGCCAGTCAGAGAGTCAAGCAGTCAGTCAGTCAGTCTCAGTCAGTCAGTTAGTCAGTCAGTCAGTCAGTCAGTCAGTCAGTCCAGTCTCAGTCAGTCAGGCAGTTAGTCAGTCAGTCTCGGTCAGTCAGTGAGTCAGTCAGTCAGTATCAGTCAGTCAGTGAGTCAGTCTGTCAGTCAGGCAGTATCAGTCAGGCAGTAAGACTCCGCTCGACAGAACTCCGATAGCCTAATAACTAGACCGCTGGTCTTCCAAGCCTGGTTTCGAGTCTCAGCCGGAGCGAATATCTTCAATGTATATATTTCTTTTCTAATTTGAAAATTCTTTTTTTTTCAATTTCTTTCCTTTGCAATTATTGATTATTTATGTAGGGAAGAAAATTCTGAGCCAGTTTAATTTTTCGACACGAAGATTTCAAAGTGTTTAAATAAACAATTACCAAGGTGCATTTTTTGTTTTTATTATATTTAAAACTCCCACCGACAGAGCTCCCATAGACTAATGGCTAGAGTGTTAGGCTTCCAAGCGAGTGGCCCTGGGTTCGAGTCCCAGCCTGAACGAAAATCTTCAATGTATACTTTTAGTTTCTAATTTGAAATTTCTTCTTCTTTTTTTTTTAATTTTTCTCTTTTGCGAATATTGATTATTTATGTAGGGAGAAAAATTCTGAGTCAGTTTAATTATTCGACCTATAAATTTCAAAGTGTTTGAATCAATAATTACCAAGGTGCATTTTTTGTTTTTATCATATTTAAGACTTCCATCGACAGAGCTCCGATAGCCTAATAGCTAGACCGTTGGGTTCCTAGCGCGTGGTACTGGGTTCGAGTCCCGGCCGGAAAGGAAATCTTAAATGCAAATATTTTTTTCTAATTTTATAATTCTTTTTTTTTTATTTTTCCCTTTTGCGAAGTCAGTCAGTCAGTCTGACAGTCAATCAGTCAAGCACTCAGTCATTCAGTCTCAGTCAGTCAGTCCAGTCAGTTAGTCCTTCAGCCAGTCAGTCAAGCAGTCAGTCAGTCATTCAGTCAGTCAGTCAGTCAGGCAGTCAGTCAGTCAGTCAGTCGGTCAGTCCTGTGCAGTCAGTTAGTCACTAAAGCAGTCATTCAGTCTCAGTCAGTCAGTCCAGTCAGTCAGTCACTCAGTCAGTCAGTTAGTCCTTCAGCCAGTCAGTCAAGCAGTCAGTCATTTAGTCTCAGTCAGTCAGTCATTCAGTCAGTCAGTCAGTCAGGCAGTCAGTCGGTCAGTCCTGTGCAGTCAGTTAGTCACTAAAGCAGTCAGTCAGTCTCAGTCAGTCAGTCAGTCAGTCTCGGTCAGTCAGTCAGTCAGTCATTCAGTCAGTCAGTCAGTCAGTCCAGTCCAGTCTCAGTCAGTCAGTCAGTCAGTCTCGGTCAGTCAGTCAGTCAGTCATTCAGTCAGTCAGTCAGTCAGGCAGTCAGTCAGTCGGTCAGCCTTATTCAGTCAGTCTGTCAGTCAGTCAGTCAGTCAGCCTTATTCAGTCAGTCTGTCAGTCATCCTTATTCAGTCAGTCTGTCAGTCAGTCAGTCGGTCAGTCCTGTCCAGTCAGTTAGTCAGTCAAGCAGTCAGTCAGGTAGTCAAGCAGTCAGTCAGTCAGTGTCAGTCAGTCATTTAGTCATTCAGTCAGTCAGTGAAATAGCCAGTCAGAGAGTCAAGCAGTCAGTCAGTCAGTCTCAGTCAGTCAGTTAGTCAGTCAGTCAGTCAGTCAGTCAGTCAGTCCAGTCTCAGTCAGTCAGGCAGTTAGTCAGTCAGTCTCGGTCAGTCAGTGAGTCAGTCAGTCAGTATCAGTGAGTCAGTCTGTCAGTCAGGCAGTATCAGTCAGGCAGTAAGACTCCGCTCGACAGAACTCCGATAGCCTAATGGCTAGACCGCTGGTCTTCCAAGCGAGTGGCCTGGGTTCGAGTCCCAGCCGGAGCGAATATCTTCAATGTATATATTTCTTTTCTAATTTGAAAATTCTTTTTTTTTTCAATTTCTTTCCTTTGCAATTATTGATTATTTATGTAGGGAAGAAAATTCTGAGTCAGTTTAATTTTTCGACACGAAGATTTCAAAGTGTTTAAATAAACAACTACCAAGGTGCATTTTTTGTTTTTATTATATTTAAAACTCCCACCGACAGAGCTCCCATAGACTAATGGCTAGAGTGTTAGGCTTCCAAGCGAGTGGCCCTGGGTTCGAGTCCCAGCCTGAACGAAAATCTTCAATGTATACTTTTAGTTTCTAATTTGAAATTTCTTCTTCTTTTTTTTTAAATTTTTCTCTTTTGCGAATATTGATTATTTATGTAGGGAGAAAAATTCTGAGTCAGTTTAATTATTCGACCTGTAAATTTCAAAGTGTTTGAATCAATAATTACCAAGGTGCATTTTTTGTTTTTATTATATTTAAGACTTCCATCGACAGAGCTCCGATAGCCTAATGGCTAGACCGTTGGGTTCCAAGCGCGTGGTACTGGGTTCGCGTCCCGGCCGGAACGAAAATCTTCCATGTATATATTTCTCTTCTAATTTGAAGATTCTTTTTTTTTTTTCAATTTCTTTCTTTTGCAAATATGGATTATTTATGTACGGAAGAAAATTCTGAGTCAGTTTAATCATTCGACCTTTAGATTTCAAAGATTTTAGATCAAAAATTTCTAAGGTGCATTTTTTGTTTTTATTATAATTAAGACACCGATCAACAGAGATCCGATAGTATATTGGCGAGAGCGTTGGGCTTCCATGAGTGTCGCCCTGGGTTCAAATCCCAGCCGGAAAGGAAATCTTAAATGCAAATATTTTTTTCTAATTTTATAATTCTTTTTTTTTTATTTTTCCCTTTTGCGAAGTCAGTCAGTCAGTCTGACAGTCAATCAGTCAAGCACTCAGTCATTCAGTCTCAGTCAGTCAGTCCAGTCATTCAGTCACTCAGTCAGTCAGTTAGTCCTTCAGCCAGTCAGTCAAGCAGTCAGTCATTTAGTCTCAGTCAGTCAGTCATTCAGTCAGTCAGTCAGTCAGGCAGTCAGTCAGTCAGTCAGTCGGTCAGTCCTGTGCAGTCAGTTAGTCACTAAAGCAGTCAGTCAGTCTCAGTCAGTCAGTCAGTCAGTCAGTCTCAGTCAGTCAGTCAGTCAGTCAGTCCAGTCCAGTCTCAGTCAGTCAGTCAGTCAGTCTCGGTCAGTCAGTCAGTCAGTCATTCAGTCAGTCAGTCAGTCAGGCAGTCAGTCAGTCGGTCAGCCTTATTCAGTCAGTCTGTCAGTCAGTCAGTCAGTCAGCCTTATTCAGTCAGTCTGTCAGTCATCCTTATTCAGTCAGTCTGTCAGTCAGTCAGTCGGTCAGTCCTGTCCAGTCAGTTAGTCAGTCAAGCAGTCAGTCAGGTAGTCAAGCAGTCAGTCAGTCAGTGTCAGTCAGTCATTTAGTCATTCAGTCAGTCAGTGAAATAGCCAGTCAGAGAGTCAAGCAGTCAGTCAGTCAGTCTCAGTCAGTCAGTTAGTCAGTCAGTCAGTCAGTCATTCAGTCAGTCCAGTCTCAGTCAGTCAGGCAGTTAGTCAGTCAGTCTCGGTCAGTCAGTGAGTCAGTCAGTCAGTATCAGTCAGTCAGTGAGTCAGTCTGTCAGTCAGGCAGTATCAGTCAGGCAGTAAGACTCCGCTCGACAGAACTCCGATAGCCTAATGGCTAGACCGCTGGTCTTCCAAGCGAGTGGCCTGGGTTCGAGTCCCAGCCGGAGCGAATATCTTCAATGTATATATTTCTTTTCTAATTTGAAAATTCTTTTTTTTTTCAATTTCTTTCCTTTGCAATTATTGATTATTTATGTAGGGAAGAAAATTCTGAGTCAGTTTAATTTTTCGACACGAAGATTTCAAAGTGTTTAAATAAACAATTACCAAGGTGCATTTTTTGTTTTTATTATATTTAAAACTCCCACCGACAGAGCTCCCATAGACTAATGGCTAGAGTGTTAGGCTTCCAAGCGAGTGGCCCTGGGTTCGAGTCCCAGCCTGAACGAAAATCTTCAATGTATACTTTTAGTTTCTAATTTGAAATTTCTTCTTCTTTTTTTTTAAATTTTTCTCTTTTGCGAATATTGATTATTTATGTAGGGAGAAAAATTCTGAGTCAGTTTAATTATTCGACCTGTACATTTCAAAGTGTTTGAATCAATAATTACCAAGGTGCATTTTTTGTTTTTATTATATTTAAGACTTCCATCGACAGAGCTCCGATTGCCTAATGGCTAGACCGTTGGGTTCCAAGCGCGTGGTACTGGGTTCGAGTCCCGGCCGGAACGAAAATCTTCCATGTATATATTTCTCTTCTAATTTGAAGATTCTTTTTTTTTTTCAATTTCTTTCGTTTGCAAATATGGATTATTTATGTACGGAAGAAATTTCTGAGTCAGTTTAATCATTCGACCTTTAGATTTCAAAGATTTTAGATCAATAATTACTAAGGTGCATTTTTTGTTTTTATTATAATTAAGACACCGTTCAAAAGAGATCCGATAGTATATTGGCGAGAGCGTTGGGCTTCCATGAGTGTCGCCCTGGGTTCAAATCCCAGCCGGAAAGGAAATCTTAAATGCAAATATTTTTTTCTAATTTTATAATTCTTTTTTTTTTATTTTTCCCTTTTGCGAAGTCAGTCAGTCAGTCTGACAGTCAATCAGTCAAGCACTCAGTCATTCAGTCTCAGTCAGTCAGTCCAGTCAGTCAGTCACTCAGTCAGTCAGTTAGTCCTTCAGCCAGTCAGTCAAGCAGTCAGTCATTTAGTCTCAGTCAGTCAGTCATTCAGTCAGTCAGTCAGTCAGGCAGTCAGTCAGTCAGTCAGTCGGTCAGTCCTGTGCAGTCAGTTAGTCACTAAAGCAGTCAGTCAGTCTCAGTCAGTCAGTCAGTCAGTCAGTCTCAGTCAGTCAGTCAGTCAGTCAGTCCAGTCCAGTCTCAGTCAGTCAGTCAGTCAGTCTCGGTCAGTCAGTCAGTCAGTCATTCAGTCAGTCAGTCAGTCAGGCAGTCAGTCAGTCGGTCAGCCTTATTCAGTCAGTCTGTCAGTCAGTCAGTCAGTCAGCCTTATTCGGTCAGTCTGTCAGTCATCCTTATTCGGTCAGTCTGTCAGTCAGTCAGTCGGTCAGTCCTGTCCAGTCAGTTAGTCAGTCAAGCAGTCAGTCAGGTAGTCAAGCAGTCAGTCAGTCAGTGTCAGTCAGTCATTTAGTCATTCAGTCAGTCAGTGAAATAGCCAGTCAGAGAGTCAAGCAGTCAGTCAGTCAGTCTCAGTCAGTCAGTTAGTCAGTCAGTCAGTCAGTCAGTCAGTCAGTCCAGTCTCAGTCAGTCAGGCAGTTAGTCAGTCAGCCTCGGTCAGTCAGTGAGTCAGTCAGTCAGTATCAGTGAGTCAGTCTGTCAGTCAGGCAGTATCAGTCAGGCAGTAAGACTTCGCTCGACAGAACTCCGATAGCCTAATGGCTAGACCGCTGGTCTTCCAAGCGAGTGGCCTGGGTTCGAGTCCCAGCCGGAGCGAATACCTTCAATGTATATATTTCTTTTCTAATTTGAAAATTCTTTTTTTTTTCAATTTCTTTCCTTTGCAATTATTGATTATTTATGTAGGGAAGAAAATTCTGAGTCAGTTTAATTTTTCGACACGAAGATTTCAAAGTGTTTAAATAAACAATTACCAAGGTGCATTTTTGTTTTTATTATATTTAAAACTCCCACCGACAGAGCTCCCATAGACTAATGGCTAGAGTGTTAGGCTTCCAAGCGAGTGGCCCTGGGTTCGAGTCCCAGCCTGAACGAAAGTCTTCAATGTATAATTTTAGTTTCTAATTTGAAATTTCTTCTTCTTTTTTTTTAAATTTTTCTCTTTTGCGAATATTGATTATTTATGTAGGGAGAAAAATTCTGAGTCAGTTTAATTATTCGACCTGTAAATTTCAAAGTGTTTGAATCAATAATTACAAAGGTGCATTTTTTTTTATTATATTTAAGACTTCCATCGACAGAGCTCCGATAGCCTAATGGCTAGACCGTTGGGTTCCTAGCGCGTGGTACTGGGTTCGAGTCCCGGCCGGAAAGGAAATCTTAAATGCAAATATTTTTTTCTAATTTTATAATTCTTTTTTTTTATTTTTCCCTTTTGCGAAGTCAGTCAGTCAGTCTGACAGTCAATCAGTCAAGCACTCAGTCATTCAGTCTCAGTCAGTCAGTCCAGTCAGTCAGTCACTCAGTCAGTCAGTTAGTCCTTCAGCCAGTCAGTCAAGCAGTCAGTCATTTAGTCTCAGTCAGTCAGTCATTCAGTCAGTCAGTCAGTCAGTCAGTCGGTCAGTCCTGTGCAGTCAGTTAGTCACTAAAGCAGTCAGTCAGTCTCAGTCAGTCAGTCAGTCAGTCAGTCCAGTCCAGTCTCAGTCAGTCAGTCAGTCAGTCTCGGTCAGTCAGTCAGTCAGTCATTCAGTCAGTCAGTCAGTCAGGCAGTCAGTCAGTCGGTCAGCCTTATTCAGTCAGTCTGTCAGTCAGTCAGTCAGTCAGCCTTATTCAGTCAGTCTGTCAGTCATCCTTATTCAGTCAGTCTGTCAGTCAGTCAGTCGGTCAGTCCTGTCCAGTCAGTTAGTCAGTCAAGCAGTCAGTCAGGTAGTCAAGCAGTCAGTCAGTCAGTGTCAGTCAGTCATTTAGTCATTCAGTCAGTCAGTGAAATAGCCAGTCAGAGAGTCAAGCAGTCAGTCAGTCAGTCTCAGTCAGTCAGTTAGTCAGTCAGTCAGTCAGTCCAGTCTCAGTCAGTCAGGCAGTTAGTCAGTCAGTCTCGGTCAGTCAGTGAGTCAGTCAGTCAGTATCAGTCAGTCAGTGAGTTAGTCTGTCAGTCAGGCAGTATCAGTCAGGCAGTAAGACTCCGCTCGACAGAACTCCGATAGCCTAATGGCTAGACCGCTGGTCTTCCAAGCGAGTGGCCTGGGTTCGAGTCCCAGCCGGAGCGAATATCTTCAATGTATATATTTCTTTTCTAATTTGAAAATTCTTTTTTTTTTCAATTTCTTTCCTTTGCAATTATTGATTATTTATGTAGGGAAGAAAGTTCTGAGTCAGTTTAATTTTTCGACACGAAGATTTCAAAGTGTTTAAATAAACAATTACCAAGGTGCATTTTTTGTTTTTATTATATTTAAAACTCCCACCGACAGAGCTCCCATAGACTAATGGCTAGAGTGTTAGGCTTCCAAGCGAGTGGCCCTGGGTTCGAGTCCCAGCCTGAACGAAAATCTTCAATGTATACTTTTAGTTTCTAATTTGAAATTTCTTCTTCTTTTTTTTTTTAATTTTTCTCTTTTGCGAATATTGATTATTTATGTAGGGAGAAATATTCTGAGTCAGTTTAATTATTCGACCTGTAAATTTCAAAGTGTTTGAATCAATAATTACCAAGGTGCATTTTTTGTTTTTATTATATTTAAGACTTCCATCGACAGAGCTCCGATAGCCTAATGGCTAGACTGTTGGGTTCCTAGCGCGTGGTACTGGGTTCGAGTCCCGGCCGGAAAGGAAATATTAAATGCAAATATTTTTTTCCAATTTTATAATTCTTTTTTTTTTATTTTTCCCTTTTGCGAAGTCAGTCAGTCAGTCTGACAGTCAATCAGTCAAGCACTCAGTCATTCAGTCTCAGTCAGTCAGTCACTCAGTCAGTCAGTTAGTCCTTCAGCCAGTCAGTCAAGCAGTCAGTCATTTAGTCTCAGTCAGTCAGTCATTCAGTCAGTCAGTCAGTCAGGCAGTCAGTCAGTCAGTCAGTCGGTCAGTCCTGTGCAGTCAGTTAGTCACTAAAGCAGTCAGTCAGTCTCAGTCAGTCAGTCAGTCAGTCAGTCAGTCATTCAGCCAGTCAGGCAGTCAGTCAGTCGGTCAGCCTTATTCAGTCAGTCTGTCAGTCAGTCAGTCAGTCAGCCTTATTCAGTCAGTCTGTCAGTCATCCTTATTCAGTCAGTCTGTCAGTCAGTCAGTCGGTCAGTCCTGTCCAGTCAGTTAGTCAGTCAAGCAGTCAGTCAGGTATTTAAGCAGTCAGTCAGTCAGTGTCAGTCAGTCATTTAGTCATTCAGTCAGTCAGTGAAATAGCCAGTCAGAGAGTCAAGCAGTCAGTCAGTCAGTCTCAGTCAGTCAGTTAGTCCGTCAGTCAGTCAGTCAGTCAGTCAGTCCAGTCTCAGTCAGTCAGGCAGTTAGTCAGTCAGTCTCGGTCAGTCAGTGAGTCAGTCAGACAGTATCAGTCAGTCAGTGAGTCAGTCTGTCAGTCAGGCAGTATCAGTCAGGCAGTAAGACTCCGCTCGACAGAACTCCGATAGCCTAATGGCTAGACCGCTGGTCTTCCAAGCGAGTGGCCTGGGTTCGAGTCCCAGCCGGAGCGAATATCTTCAATGTATATATTTCTTTTCTAATTTGAAAATTCTTTATTTTTTCAATTTCTTTCCTTTGCAATTATTGATTATTTATGTAGGGAAGAAAATTCTGAGTCAGTTTAATTTTTCGACACGAAGACTTCAAAGTGTTTAAATAAACAATTACCAGGGTGCATTTTTTGTTTTTATTATATTTAAAACTCCCACCGACAGAGCTCCCATAGACTAATGGCTAGAGTGTTAGGATTCCAAGCGAGTGGCCCTGGGTTCGAGTCCCAGCCTGAACGAAAATCTTCAATGTATACTTTTAGTTTCTAATTTGAAATTTCTTCTTCTTTTTTTTTAATTTTTCTCTTTTGCGAATATTGATTATTTATGTAGGGAGAAAAATTCTGAGTCAGTTTAGTTATTCGACCTGTAAATTTCAAAGTGTTTGAATCAATAATTACCAAGGTGCATTTTTTGTTTTTATTATATTTAAGACTTCCATCGACAGAGCTCCGATAGCCTAATTGGCTAGACCGTTGGGTTCCTAGCGCGTGGTACTGGGTTCGAGTCCCGGCCGGAAAGGAAATCTTAAATGCAAATATTTTTTTCTAATTTTATAATTCTTTTTTTTTTATTTTTCCCTTTTGCGAAGTCAGTCAGTCAGTCTGACAGTCAATCAGTCAAGCACTCAGTCATTCAGTCTCAGTCAGTCAGTCCAGTCAGTCAGTCACTCAGTCAGTCAGTTAGTCCTTCAGCCAGTCAGTCCAGTCAGTCAGTCACTCAGTCAGTCAGTTAGTCCTTCAGCCAGTCAGTCAAGCAGTCAGTCATTTAGTCTCAGTCAGTCAGTCATTCAGTCAGTCAGTCAGTCAGTCAGTCAGTCAGTCAGTCAGTCGGTCAGTCCTGTGCAGTCAGTTAGTCACTAAAGCAGTCAGTCAGTCTCAGTCAGTCAGTCAGTCAGTCAGTCAGTCCAGTCTCTCTCAGTCAGTCAGTCAGTCTCGGTCAGTCAGTCAGGCAGTCAGTCAGTCGGTCAGCCTTATTCAGTCAGTCTCTCAGTCAGTCAGTCAGTCAGCCTTATTCAGTCAGTCTGTCAGTCATCCTTATTCAGTCAGTCTGTCAGTCAGTCAGTCGGTCAGTCCTGTCCAGTCAGTTAGTCAGTCAAGCAGTCAGTCAGGTAGTCAAGCAGTCAGTCAGTCAGTGTCAGTCAGTCATTTAGTCATTCAGTCAGTCAGTGAAATAGCCAGTCAGAGAGTCAAGCAGTCAGTCAGTCAGTCTCAGTCAGTCAGTTAGTCAGTCAGTCAGTCAGTCAGTCAGTCCAGTCTCAGTCAGTCAGGCAGTTAGTCAGTCAGTCTCGGTCAGTCAGTGAGTCAGTCAGTCAGTATCAGTCAGTCAGTGAGTCAGTCTGTCAGTCAGGCAGTATCAGTCAGGCAGTAAGACTCCGCTCGATAGAACTCCGATAGCCTAATGGCTAGACCGCTGGTCTTCCAAGCGAGTGGCCTGGGTTCGAGTCCCAGCCGGAGCGAATATCTTCAATGTATATATTTCTTTTCTAATTTGAAAATTCTTTTTTTTTTCAATTTCTTTCCTTTGCAATTATTGATTATTTATGTAGGGAAGAAAATTCTGAGTCAGTTTAATTTTTCGACACGAAGATTTCAAAGTGTTTAAATAAACAATTACCAAGGTGCATTTTTTGTTTTTATTATAATTAAAACTCCCACCGACAGAGCTCCCATAGACTAATGGCTAGAGTGTTAGGCTTCCAAGCGAGTGGCCCTGTGTTCGAGTCCCAGCCTGAACGAAAATCTTCAATGTATACTTTTAGTTTCTAATTTGAAATTTCTTCTTCTTTTTTTTTTCAATTTTTCTCTTTTGCGAATATTGATTATTTATGTAGGGAGAAAAATTCTGAGTCAGTTTAATTATTCGACCTGTAAATTTCAAAGTGTTTGAATCAATAATTACCAAGGTGCATTTTTTTTTATTATATTTAAGACTTCCATCGACAGAGCTCCGATAGCCTAATGGCTAGACCGTTGGGTTCCTAGCGCGTGGTACTGGGTTCGAGTCCCGGCCGGAAAGGAAATCTTAAATGCAAATATTTTTTTCTAATTTTATAATTCTTTTTTTTTTATTTTTCCCTTTTGCGAAGTCAGTCAGTCAGTCTGACAGTCAATCAGTCAAGCACTCAGTCATTCAGTCTTAGTCAGTCAGTCCAGTCAGTCAGTCACTCAGTCAGTCAGTTAGTCCTTCAGCCAGTCAGTCAAGCAGTCAGTCATTTAGTCTCAGTCAGTCAGTCATTCAGTCAGTCAGTCAGTCAGTCAGTCAGTCAGTCGGTCAGTCCTGTGCAGTCAGTTAGTCACTAAAGCAGTCAGTCAGTCTCAGTCAGTCAGTCAGTCAGTCAGTCCAGTCCAGTCTCAGTCAGTCAGTCAGTCAGTCTCGGTCAGTCAGTCAGTCAGTCATTCAGTCAGTCAGTCAGTCAGGCAGTCAGTCAGTCGGTCAGCCTTATTCAGTCAGTCTGTCAGTCAGTCAGTCAGTCAGCCTTATTCAGTCAGTCTGTCAGTCATCCTTATTCAGTCAGTCTGTCAGTCAGTCAGTCGGTCAGTCCTGTCCAGTCAGTTAGTCAGTCAAGCAGTCAGTCAGGTAGTCAAGCAGTCAGTCAGTCAGTGTCAGTCAGTCATTTAGTCATTCAGTCAGTCAGTGAAATAGCCAGTCAGAGAGTCAAGCAGTCAGTCAGTCAGTCTCAGTCAGTCAGTTAGTCAGTCAGTCAGTCAGTCCAGTCTCAGTCAGTCAGGCAGTTAGTCAGTCAGTCTCGGTCAGTCAGTGAGTCAGTCAGTCAGTATCAGTCAGTCAGTGAGTTAGTCTGTCAGTCAGGCAGTATCAGTCAGGCAGTAAGACTCCGCTCGACAGAACTCCGATAGCCTAATGGCTAGACCGCTGGTCTTCCAAGCGAGTGGCCTGGGTTCGAGTCCCAGCCGGAGCGAATATCTTCAATGTATATATTTCTTTTCTAATTTGAAAATTCTTTTTTTTTTCAATTTCTTTCCTTTGCAATTATTGATTATTTATGTAGGGAAGAAAGTTCTGAGTCAGTTTAATTTTTCGACACGAAGATTTCAAAGTGTTTAAATAAACAATTACCAAGGTGCATTTTTTGTTTTTATTATATTTAAAACTCCCACCGACAGAGCTCCCATAGACTAATGGCTAGAGTGTTAGGCTTCCAAGCGAGTGGCCCTGGGTTCGAGTCCCAGCCTGAACGAAAATCTTCAATGTATACTTTTTGTTTCTAATTTGAAATTTCTTCTTCTTTTTTTTTTAATTTTTCTCTTTTGCGAATATTGATTATTTATGTAGGGAGAAAAATTCTGAGTCAGTTTAATTATTCGACCTGTAAATTTCAAAGTGTTTGAATCAATAATTACCAAGGTGCATTTTTTGTTTTTATTATATTTAAGACTTCCATCGACAGAGCTCCGATAGCCTAATGGCTAGACTGTTGGGTTCCTAGCGCGTGGTACTGGGTTCGAGTCCCGGCCGGAAAGGAAATATTAAATGCAAATATTTTTTTCCAATTTTATAATTCTTTTTTTTTTATTTTTCCCTTTTGCGAAGTCAGTCAGTCAGTCTGACAGTCAATCAGTCAAGCACTCAGTCATTCAGTCTCAGTCAGTCAGTCACTCAGTCAGTCAGTTAGTCCTTCAGCCAGTCAGTCAAGCAGTCAGTCATTTAGTCTCAGTCAGTCAGTCATTCAGTCAGTCAGTCAGTCAGGCAGTCAGTCAGTCAGTCAGTCGGTCAGTCCTGTGCAGTCAGTTAGTCACTAAAGCAGTCAGTCAGTCTCAGTCAGTCAGTCAGTCAGTCAGTCAGTCATTCAGCCAGTCAGGCAGTCAGTCAGTCGGTCAGCCTTATTCAGTCAGTCTGTCAGTCAGTCAGTCAGTCAGCCTTATTCAGTCAGTCTGTCAGTCATCCTTATTCAGTCAGTCTGTCAGTCATCCTTATTCAGTCAGTCTGTCAGTCAGTCAGTCGGTCAGTCCTGTCCAGTCAGTTAGTCAGTCAAGCAGTCAGTCAGGTAGTCAAGCAGTCAGTCAGTCAGTGTCAGTCAGTCATTTAGTCATTCAGTCAGTCAGTGAAATAGCCAGTCAGAGAGTCAAGCAGTCAGTCAGTCAGTCTCAGTCAGTCAGTTAGTCAGTCAGTCAGTCAGTCAGTCAGTCCAGTCTCAGTCAGTCAGGCAGTTAGTCAGTCAGTCTCGGTCAGTCAGTGAGTCAGTCAGTCAGTATCAGTCAGTTAGTGAGTCAGTCTGTCAGTCAGGCAGTATCAGTCAGGCAGTAAGACTCCGAACGATAGAACTCCGATAGCCTAATGGCTAGACCGCTGGTCTTCCAAGCGAGTGGCCTGGGTTCGAGTCCCAGCCGGAGCGAATATCTTCAATGTATATATTTCTTTTCTAATTTGAAAATTCTTTTTTTTTTCAATTTCTTTCCTTTGCAATTATTGATTATTTATGTAGGGAAGAAAATTCTGAGTCAGTTTAATTTTTCGACACGAAGATTTCAAAGTGTTTAAATAAACAATTACCAAGGTGCATTTTTTGTTTTTATTATAATTAAAACTCCCACCGACAGAGCTCCCATAGACTAATGGCTAGAGTGTTAGGCTTCCAAGCGAGTGGCCCTGTGTTCGAGTCCCAGCCTGAACGAAAATCTTCAATGTATACTTTTAGTTTCTAATTTGAAATTTCTTCTTCTTTTTTTTTTCAATTTTTCTCTTTTGCGAATATTGATTATTTATGTAGGGAGAAAAATTCTGAGTCAGTTTAATTATTCGACCTGTAAATTTCAAAGTGTTTGAATCAATAATTACCAAGGTGCATTTTTTTTTATTATATTTAAGACTTCCATCGACAGAGCTCCGATAGCCTAATGGCTAGACCGTTGGGTTCCTAGCGCGTGGTACTGGGTTCGAGTCCCGGCCGGAAATGAAATCTTAAATGCAAATATTTTTTTCTAATTTTATAATTCTTTTTTTTTTATTTTTCCCTTTTGCGAAGTCAGTCAGTCAGTCTGACAGTCAATCAGTCAAGCACTCAGTCATTCAGTCTCAGTCAGTCAGTCCAGTCAGTCAGTCACTCAGTCAGTCAGTTAGTCCTTCAGCCAGTCAGTCAAGCAGTCAGTCATTTAGTCTCAGTCAGTCAGTCATTCAGTCAGTCAGTCAGTCAGGCAGTCAGTCAGTCAGTCAGACGGTCAGTCCTGTGCAGTCAGTTAGTCACTAAAGCAGTCAGTCAGTCTCAGTCAGTCAGTCAGTCAGTCAGTCCAGTCCAGTCTCAGTCAGTCAGTCAGTCAGTCTCGGTCAGTCAGTCAGTCAGTCATTCAGTCAGTCAGTCAGTCAGGCAGTCAGTCAGTCGGTCAGCCTTATTCAGTCAGTCTGTCAGTCAGTCAGTCAGTCAGCCTTATTCAGTCAGTCTGTCAGTCATCCTTATTCAGTCAGTCTGTCAGTCAGTCAGTCGGTCAGTCCTGTCCAGTCAGTTAGTCAGTCAAGCAGTCAGTCAGGTAGTCAAGCAGTCAGTCAGTCAGTGTCAGTCAGTCATTTAGTCATTCAGTCAGTCAGTGAAATAGCCAGTCAGAGAGTCAAGCAGTCAGTCAGTCAGTCTCAGTCAGTCAGTTAGTCAGTCAGTCAGACAGTCAGTCAGTCAGTCCAGTCTCAGTCAGTCAGGCAGTTAGTCAGTCAGTCTCGGTCAGTCAGTGAGTCAGTCAGTCAGTATCAGTCAGTCAGTGAGTTAGTCTGTCAGTCAGGCAGTATCAGTCAGGCAGTAAGACTCCGCTCGACAGAACTCCGATAGCCTAATGGCTAGACCGCTGGTCTTCCAAGCGAGTGGCCTGGGTTCGAGTCCCAGCCGGAGCGAATATCTTCAATGTATATATTTCTTTTCTAATTTGAAAATTCTTTTTTTTTTCAATTTCTTTCCTTTGCAATTATTGATTATTTATGTAGGGAAGAAAGTTCTGAGTCAGTTTAATTTTTCGACACAAAGATTTCAAAGTGTTTAAATAAACAATTACCAAGGTGCATTTTTTGTTTTTATTATATTTAAAACTCCCACCGACAGAGCTCCCATAGACTAATGGCTAGAGTGTTAGGCTTCCAAGCGAGTGGCCCTGGGTTCGAGTCCCAGCCTGAACGAAAATCTTCAATGTATACTTTTAGTTTCTAATTTGAAATTTCTTCTTCTTTTTTTTTTTTAATTTTTCTCTTTTGCGAATATTGATTATTTATGTAGGGAGAAAAATTCTGAGTCAGTTTAATTATTCGACCTGTAAATTTCAAAGTGTTTGAATCAATAATTACCAAGGTGCATTTTTTGTTTTTATTATATTTAAGACTTCCATCGACAGAGCTCCGATAGCCTAATGGCTAGACTGTTGGGTTCCTAGCGCGTGGTACTGGGTTCGAGTCCCGGCCGGAAAGGAAATATTCAATGCAAATATTTTTTTCCAATTTTATAATTCTTTTTTTTTATTTTTCCCTTTTGCGAAGTCAGTCAGTCAGTCTGACAGTCAATCAGTCAAGCACTCAGTCATTCAGTCTCAGTCAGTCAGTCACTCAGTCAGTCAGTTAGTCCTTCAGCCAGTCAGTCAAGCAGTCAGTCATTTAGTCTCAGTCAGTCAGTCATTCAGTCAGTCAGTCAGTCAGGCAGTCAGTCAGTCAGTCAGTCGGTCAGTCCTGTGCAGTCAGTTAGTCACTAAAGCAGTCAGTCAGTCTCAGTCAGTCAGTCAGTCAGTCATTCAGCCAGTCAGGCAGTCAGTCAGTCGGTCAGCCTTATTCAGTCAGTCTGTCAGTCAGTCAGTCAGTCAGCCTTATTCAGTCAGTCTGTCAGTCATCCTTATTCAGTCAGTCTGTCAGTCAGTCAGTCGGTCAGTCCTGTCCAGTCAGTTAGTCAGTCAAGCAGTCAGTCAGGTAGTCAAGCAGTCAGTCAGTCAGTGTCAGTCAGTCATTTAGTCATTCAGTCAGTCAGTGAAATAGCCAGTCAGAGAGTCAAGCAGTCAGTCAGTCAGTCTCAGTCAGTCAGTTAGTCAGTCAGTCAGTCAGTCAGTCAGTCAGTCAGTCCAGTCTCAGTCAGTCAGGCAGTTAGTCAGTCAGTCTCGGTCAGTCAGTGAGTCAGTCAGTCAGTATCAGTCAGTCAGTGAGTCAGTCTGTCAGTCAGGCAGTATCAGTCAGGCAGTAAGACTCCGCTCGACAGAACTCCGATAGCCTAATGGCTAGACCGCTGGTCTTCCAACCGAGTGGCCTGGGTTCGAGTCCCAGCCGGAGCGAATATCTTCAATGTATATATTTCTTTTCTAATTTGAAAATTCTTTTTTTTTTCAATTTCTTTCCTTTGCAATTATTGATTATTTATGTAGGGAAGAAAATTCTGAGTCAGTTTAATTTTTCGACACGAAGATTTCAAAGTGTTTAAATAAACAATTACCAAGGTGCATTTTTTGTTTTTATTATATTTAAAACTCCCACCGACAGAGCTCCCATAGACTAATGGCTAGAGTGTTAGGCTTCCAAGCGAGTGGCCCTGGGTTCGAGTCCCAGCCTGAACGAAAATCTACAATGTATACTTTTAGTTTCTAATTTGAAATTTCTTCTTCTTTTTTTTTATTTTTTCTCTTTTGCGAATATTGATTATTTATGTAGGGAGAAAAATTCTGAGTCAGTTTAATTATTCGACCTGTAAATTTCAAAGTGTTTGAATCAATAATTACCAAGGTGCATTTTTTGTTTTTATTATATTTAAGACTTCCATCGACCGAGCTCCGATAGCCTAATGGCTAGACCGTTGGGTTCCTAGCACGTGGTACTGGGTTCGAGTCCCGGCCGGAAAGGAAATCTTAAATGCAAATATTTTTTTCTAATTTTATAATTCTTTTTTTTTTATTTTTCCCTTTTGCGAAGTCAGTCAGTCAGTCTGACAGTCAATCAGTCAAGCACTCAGTCATTCAGTCTCAGTCAGTCAGTCCAGTCAGTCAGTCACTTAGTCAGTCAGTTAGTCCTTCAGCAAGTCAGTCAAGCAGTCAGTCATTTAGTCTCAGTCAGTCAGTCATTCAGTCAGTCAGTCAGTCAGGCAGTCAGTCAGTCAGTCAGTCGGTCAGTCCTGTGCAGTCAGTTAGTCACTAAAGCAGTCAGTCAGTCTCAGTCAGTCAGTCAGTCAGTCAGTCCAGTCCAGTCTCAGTCAGTCAGTCAGTCAGTCTCGGTCAGTCAGTCAGTCAGCCTTATTCAGTCAGTCTGTCAGTCATCCTTATTCAGTCAGTCAGGCAGTCAGTCACTCAGCCTCATTCAGTCATTCTGTCAGTCAGTCAGTCAGTTAGTCATTCAGTCAGTCAGTCTCAGTCAGTCAGTCAGTCTGTCAGTCGGTCAGTCCAGACCAGTCAGTCAGTCAAGCAGTCAGTCATTCAGTCTCAGTCAGACGGTCAGTCAGTCCAATCAGTCAGTCACTCAGTCAGTTAGGCAGTCAGTCAGTCAGTCTCAGTCAGTCAGTTAGTCATTCAGCCAGTCAGTCAAGCAGTCAGTCACTCAGTCCAGTCCAGTCTCAGTCAGTCAGGCAGTCAGTCAGTCAGTCTCGGTCAGTCAGTCAGTCTCGGTCAATCAGTGAGTCAGTCAGTCAATCAGTATCAGTCAGTCAGTCAGTATCAGTTAGTCATTCAGTCAGTCCGTCAGTCAGGCAGTCTCAGTCAGGCAGTAAGGCTCCGACCGACAGAACTCCGATAGCCTAATGGCTAGACCGCTGGTCTTCCAAGCGAGTGGCCTGGGTTCGAGTCCCAGCCGGAACGAATATCTTCAATGTATATATTTCTTTTCTAATTTGAAAATTCTTTTTTTTTTCAATTTCTTTCCTTTGCAATTATTGATTATTTATGTAGGGAAGAAAATTCTGAGTCAGTTTAATTATTCGACCTGTAAATTTCAAAGTGTTTGAATCAATAATTACCAAGGTGCATTTTTTTTTATTATATTTAAGACTTCCATCGACAGAGCTCCGATAGCCTAATCTCTAGACCGTTGGGTTCCTAGCGCGTGGTACTGGGTTCGAGTCCCGGCCGGAAAGGAAATCTTAAATGCAAATATATTTTTCTAATTTTATAATTCTTTTTTTTTATTTTTCCCTTTTGCGAAGTCAGTCAGTCAGTCTGACAGTCAATCAGTCAAGCACTCAGTCATTCAGTCTCAGTCAGTCAGTCCAGTCAGTCAGTCACTCAGTCAGTCAGTTAGTCCTTCAGCCAGTCAGTCAAGCAGTCAGTCATTTAGTCTCAGTCAGTCAGTCATTCAGTCAGTCAGTCAGTCAGGCAGTCAGTCAGTCAGTCAGACGGTCAGTCCTGTGCAGTCAGTTAGTCACTAAAGCAGTCAGTCAGTCTCAGTCAGTCAGTCAGTCAGTCAGTCCAGTCCAGTCTCAGTCAGTCAGTCAGTCAGTCTCGGTCAGTCAGTCAGTCAGTCATTCAGTCAGTCAGTCAGTCAGGCAGTCAGTCAGTCGGTCAGCCTTATTCAGTCAGTCTGTCAGTCAGTCAGTCAGTCAGCCTTATTCAGTCAGTCTGTCAGTCATCCTTATTCAGTCAGTCTGTCAGTCAGTCAGTCGGTCAGTCCTGTCCAGTCAGTTAGTCAGTCAAGCAGTCAGTCAGGTAGTCAAGCAGTCAGTCAGTCAGTGTCAGTCAGTCATTTAGTCATTCAGTCAGTCAGTGAAATAGCCAGTCAGAGAGTCAAGCAGTCAGTCAGTCAGTCTCAGTCAGTCAGTTAGTCAGTCAGTCAGACAGTCAGTCAGTCAGTCCAGTCTCAGTCAGTCAGGCAGTTAGTCAGTCAGTCTCGGTCAGTCAGTGAGTCAGTCAGTCAGTATCAGTCAGTCAGTGAGTTAGTCTGTCAGTCAGGCAGTATCAGTCAGGCAGTAAGACTCCGCTCGACAGAACTCCGATAGCCTAATGGCTAGACCGCTGGTCTTCCAAGCGAGTGGCCTGGGTTCGAGTCCCAGCCGGAGCGAATATCTTCAATGTATATATTTCTTTTCTAATTTGAAAATTCTTTTTTTTTTCAATTTCTTTCCTTTGCAATTATTGATTATTTATGTAGGGAAGAAAGTTCTGAGTCAGTTTAATTTTTCGACACGAAGATTTCAAAGTGTTTAAATAAACAATTACCAAGGTGCATTTTTTGTTTTTATTATATTTAAAACTCCCACCGACAGAGCTCCCATAGACTAATGGCTAGAGTGTTAGGCTTCCAAGCGAGTGGCCCTGGGTTCGAGTCCCAGCCTGAACGAAAATCTTCAATGTATACTTTTAGTTTCTAATTTGAAATTTCTTCTTCTTTTTTTTTTAATTTTTCTCTTTTGCGAATATTGATTATTTATGTAGGGAGAAAAATTCTGAGTCAGTTTAATTATTCGACCTGTAAATTTCAAAGTGTTTGAATCAATAATTACCAAGGTGCATTTTTTGTTTTTATTATATTTAAGACTTCCATCGACAGAGCTCCGATAGCCTAATGGCTAGACTGTTGGGTTCCTAGCGCGTGGTACTGGGTTCGAGTCCCGGCCGGAAAGGAAATATTAAATGCAAATATTTTTTTCCAATTTTATAATTCTTTTTTTTTATTTTTCCCTTTTGCGAAGTCAGTCAGTCAGTCTGACAGTCAATCAGTCAAGCACTCAGTCATTCAGTCTCAGTCAGTCAGTCACTCAGTCAGTCAGTTAGTCCTTCAGCCAGTCAGTCAAGCAGTCAGCCATTTAGTCTCAGTCAGTCAGTCATTCAGTCAGTCAGTCAGTCAGGCAGTCAGTCAGTCAGTCAGTCGGTCAGTCCTGTGCAGTCAGTTAGTCACTAAAGCAGTCAGTCAGTCTCAGTCAGTCAGTCAGTCAGTCAGTCAGTCATTCAGCCAGTCAGGCAGTCAGTCAGTCGGTCAGCCTTATTCAGTCAGTCTGTCAGTCAGTCAGTCAGTCAGCCTTATTCAGTCAGTCTGTCAGTCATCCTTATTCAGCCAGTCTGTCAGTCAGTCAGTCGGTCAGTCCTGTCCAGTCAGTTAGTCAGTCAAGCAGTCAGTCAGGTATTTAAGCAGTCAGTCAGTCAGTGTCAGTCAGTCATTTAGTCATTCAGTCAGTCAGTGAAATAGCCAGTCAGAGAGTCAAGCAGTCAGTCAGTCAGTCTCAGTCAGTCAGTTAGTCAGTCAGTCAGTCAGTCAGTCAGTCAGTCCAGTCTCAGTCAGTCAGGCAGTTAGTCAGTCAGTCTCGGTCAGTCAGTGAGTCAGTCAGACAGTATCAGTCAGTCAGTGAGTCAGTCTGTCAGTCAGGCAGTATCAGTCAGGCAGTAAGACTCCGCTCGACAGAACTCCGATAGCCTAATGGCTAGACCGCTGGTCTTCCAAGCGAGTGGCCTGGGTTCGAGTCCCAGCCGGAGCGAATATCTTCAATGTATATATTTCTTTTCTAATTTGAAAATTCTTTTTTTTTTCAATTTCTTTCCTTTGCAATTATTGATTATTTATGTAGGGAAGAAAATTCTGAGTCAGTTTAATTTTTCGACACGAAGACTTCAAAGTGTTTAAATAAACAATTACCAAGGTGCATTTTTTGTTTTTATTATATTTAAAACTCCCACCGACAGAGCTCCCATAGACTAATGGCTAGAGTGTTAGGCTTCCAAGCGAGTGGCCCTGGGTTCGAGTCCCAGCCTGAACGAAAATCTTCAATGTATACTTTTAGTTTCTAATTTGAAATTTCTTCTTCTTTTTTTTTAATTTTTCTCTTTTGCGAATATTGATTATTTATGTAGGGAGAAAAATTCTGAGTCAGTTTAATTATTCGACCTGTAAATTTCAAAGTGTTTGAATCAATAATTACCAAGGTGCATTTTTTGTTTTTATTATATTTAAGACTTCCATCGACAGAGCTCCGATAGCCTAATGGCTAGACCGTTGGGTTCCTAGCGCGTGGTACTGGGTTCGAGTCCCGGCCGGAAAGGAAATCTTAAATGCAAATATTTTTTCTAATTTTATAATTCTTTTTTTTTTTATTTTTCCCTTTTGCGAAGTCAGTCAGTCAGTCTGACAGTCAATCAGTCAAGCACTCAGTCATTCAGTCTCAGTCAGTCAGTCCAGTCAGTCAGTCACTCAGTCAGTCAGTTAGTCCTTCAGCCAGTCAGACAAGCAGTCAGTCATTTAGTCTCAGTCAGTCAGTCATTCAGTCAGTCAGTCAGTCAGGCAGTCAGTCAGTCAGTCAGTCGGTCAGTCCTGTGCAGTCAGTTATTCACTAAAGCAGTCAGTCAGTGTCAGTCAGTCAGTCAGTCAGTCAGTCCAGTCCAGTCTCAGTCAGTCAGTCAGTCAGTCTCGGTCAGTCAGTCAGTCAGTCATTCAGTCAGTCAGTCAGTCAGGCAGTCAGTCAGTCGGTCAGCCTTATTCAGTCAGTCTGTCAGTCAGTCAGTCAGTCAGCCTTATTCAGTCAGTCTGTTAGTCATCCTTATTCAGTCAGTCTGTCAGTCAGTCAGTCGGTCAGTCCTGTCCAGTCAGTTAGTCAGTCAAGCTGTCAGTCAGGTAGTCAAGCAGTCAGTCAGTCAGTGTCAGTCAGTCATTTAGTCATTCAGTCAGTCAGTGAAATAGCCAGTCAGAGAGTCAAGCAGTCAGTCAGTCAGTCTCAGTCAGTCAGTTAGTCAGTCAGTCAGTCAGTCAGTCAGTCCAGTCTCAGTCAGTCAGGCAGTTAGTCAGTCAGTCTCGGTCAGTCAGTGAGTCAGTCAGTCAGTATCAGTCAGTCAATGAGTCAGTCTGTCAGTCAGGCAGTATCAGTCAGGCAGTAAGACTCCGCTCGACAGAACTCCGATAGCCTAATGGCTAGACCGCTGGTCTTCCAAGCGAGTGGCCTGGGTTCGAGTCCCAGCCGGAGCGAATATCTTCAATGTATATATTTCTTTTCTAATTTGAAAATTCTTTTTTTTTTTCAATTTCTTTCCTTTGCAATTATTGATTATTTATGTAGGGAAGAAAATTCTGAGTCAGTTTAATTTTTCGACACGAAGATTTCAAAGTGTTTAAATAAACAATTACCAAGGTGCATTTTTTGTTTTTATTATATTTAAAACTCCCACCGACAGAGCTCCCATAGACTAATGGCTAGAGTGTTAGGCTTCCAAGCGAGTGGCCCTGGGTTCGAGTCCCATCCTGAACGAAAATCTTCAATGTATACTTTTAGTTTCTAATTTGAAATTTCTTCTTCTTTTTTTTTTTTAATTTTTCTCTTTTTTTCGAATATTGATTATTTATGTAGGGAGAAAAATTCTGAGTCAGTTTAATTATTCGACCTGTAAATTTCAAAGTGTTTGAATCAATAATTACCAAGGTGCATTTTTTGTTTTTATTATATTTAAGACTTCCATCGACAGAGCTCCGATAGCCTAATGGCTAGACCGTTGGGTTCCTAGCGCGTGGTACTGGGTTCGAGTCCCGGCCGGAAAGGAAATCTTAAATGCAAACATTTTTTTCTAATTTTATAATTCTTTTTTTTTTATTTTTCCCTTTTGCGAAGTCAGTCAGTCAGTCTGACAGTCAATCAGTCAAGCACTCAGTCATTCAGTCTCAGTCAGTCAGTCCAGTCAGTCAGTCACTCAGTCAGTCAGTTAGTCCTTCAGCCAGTCAGTCAAGCAGTCAGTCATTTAGTCTCAGTCAGTCAGTCATTCAGTCAGTCAGTCAGTCAGGCAGTCAGTCAGTCAGTCAGTCGGTCAGTCCTGTGCAGTCAGTTAGTCACTAAAGCAGTCAGTCAGTCTCAGTCAGTCAGTCAGTCAGTCAGTCCAGTCCAGTCTCAGTCAGTCTCGGTCAGTCAGTCATTCAGTCATTCAGTCAGTCAGTCAGTCAGGCAGTCAGTCAGTCGGTCAGCCTTATTCAGTCAGTCTGTCAGTCAGTCAGTCAGTCAGCCTTATTCAGTCAGTCTGTCAGTCATCCTTATTCAGTCAGTCTGTCAGTCAGTCAGTCGGTCAGTCCTGTCCAGTCAGTTAGTCAGTCAAGCAGTCAGTCAGGTAGTCAAGCAGTCAGTCAGTCAGTGTCAGTCAGTCATTTAGTCATTCAGTCAGTCAGTGAAATAGCCAGTCAGAGAGTCAAGCAGTCAGTCAGTCAGTCTCAGTCAGTCAGTTAGTCAGTCAGTCAGTCAGTCAGTCAGTCAGTCAGTCCAGTCTCAGTCAGTCAGGCAGTTAGTCAGTCAGTCTCGGTCAGTCAGTGAGTCAGTCAGTCAGTATCAGTCAGTCAGTGAGTCAGTCTGTCAGTCAGGCAGTATCAGTCAGGCAGTAAGACTCCGCTCGACAGAACTCCGATAGCCTAATGGCTAGACCGCTGGTCTTCCAACCGAGTGGCCTGGGTTCGAGTCCCAGCCGGAGCGAATATCTTCAATGTATATATTTCTTTTCTAATTTGAAAATTCTTTTTTTTTTAATTTCTTTCCTTTGCAATTATTGATTATTTATGTAGGGAAGAAAATTCTGAGTCAGTTTAATTTTTCGACACGAAGATTTCAAAGTGTTTAAATAAACAATTACCAAGGTGCATTTTTTGTTTTTATTATATTTAAAACTCCCACCGACAGAGCTCCCATAGACTAATGGCTAGAGTGTTAGGCTTCCAAGCGAGTGGCCCTGGGTTCGAGTCCCAGCCTGAACGAAAATCTACAATGTATACTTTTAGTTTCTAATTTGAAATTTCTTCTTCTTTTTTTTTAATTTTTCTCTTTTGCGAATATTGATTATTTATGTAGGGAGAAAAATTCTGAGTCAGTTTAATTATTCGACCTGTAAATTTCAAAGTGTTTGAATCAATAATTACCAAGGTGCATTTTTTGTTTTTATTATATTTAAGACTTCCATCGACCGAGCTCCGATAGCCTAATGGCTAGACCGTTGGGTTCCTAGCACGTGGTACTGGGTTCGAGTCCCGGCCGGAAAGGAAATCTTAAATGCAAATATTTTTTTCTAATTTTATAATTCTTTTTTTTTTATTTTTCCCTTTTGCGAAGTCAGTCAGTCAGTCTGACAGTCAATCAGTCAAGCACTCAGTCATTCAGTCTCAGTCAGTCAGTCCAGTCAGTCAGTCACTTAGTCAGTCAGTTAGTCCTTCAGCAAGTCAGTCAAGCAGTCAGTCATTTAGTCTCAGTCAGTCAGTCATTCAGTCAGTCAGTCAGTCAGGCAGTCAGTCAGTCAGTCAGTCGGTCAGTCCTGTGCAGTCAGTTAGTCACTAAAGCAGTCAGTCAGTCTCAGTCAGTCAGTCAGTCAGTCAGTCCAGTCCAGTCTCAGTCAGTCAGTCAGTCAGTCTCGGTCAGTCAGTCAGTCAGCCTTATTCAGTCAGTCTGTCAGTCATCCTTATTCAGTCAGTCAGGCAGTCAGTCACTCAGCCTCATTCAGTCATTCTGTCAGTCAGTCAGTCAGTTAGTCATTCAGTCAGTCAGTCTCAGTCAGTCAGTCAGTCTGTCAGTCGGTCAGTCCAGACCAGTCAGTCAGTCAAGCAGTCAGTCATTCAGTCTCAGTCAGACGGTCAGTCAGTCCAATCAGTCAGTCACTCAGTCAGTTAGGCAGTCAGTCAGTCAGTCTCAGTCAGTCAGTTAGTCATTCAGCCAGTCAGTCAAGCAGTCAGTCATTTAGTCTCAGTCAGTCAGTCACTCAGTCCAGTCCAGTCTCAGTCAGTCAGGCAGTCAGTCAGTCAGTCTCGGTCAGTCAGTCAGTCTCGGTCAATCAGTGAGTCAGTCAGTCAATCAGTATCAGTCAGTCAGTCAGTATCAGTTAGTCATTCAGTCAGTCCGTCAGTCAGGCAGTCTCAGTCAGGCAGTAAGGCTCCGACCGACAGAACTCCGATAGCCTAATGGCTAGACCGCTGGTCTTCCAAGCGAGTGGCCTGGGTTCGAGTCCCAGCCGGAACGAATATCTTCAATGTATATATTTCTTTTCTAATTTGAAAATTCTTTTTTTTTTTCAATTTCTTTCCTTTGCAATTATTGATTATTTATGTAGGGAAGAAAATTCTGAGTCAGTTTAATTTTTCGACACGAAGATTTCAAAGTGTTTAAATAAACAATTACCAAGGTGCATTTTTTGTTTTTATTATATTTAAAACTCCCACCGACAGAGCTCCCATAGACTAATGGCTAGAGTGTTAGGCTTCCAAGCGAGTGGCCCTGGGTTCGAGTCCCAGCCTGAACGACAATCTTCAATGTATGCTTTTAGTTTCTAATTTGAAATTTCTTCTTCTTTTTTTTTTAATTTTTCTCTTTTGCGAATATTGATTATTTATGTAGGGAGAAAAATTCTGAGTCAGTTTAATTATTCGACCTGTAAATTTCAAAGTGTTTGAATCACTAATTACCAAGGTGCATTTTTTGTTTTTATTATATTTAAGACTTCCATCGACAGAGCTCCGATAGCCTAATGGCTAGACCGTTGGGTTCCTAGCGCGTGGTACTGGGTTCGAGTCCCGGCCGGAAAGGAAATCTTAAATGCAAATATTTTTTTCTAATTTTATAATTCTTTTTTTTTTATTTTTCCCTTTTGCGAAGTCAGTCAGTCAGTCTGACAGTCAATCAGTCAAGCACTCAGTCATTCAGTCTCAGTCAGTCAGTCCAGTCAGTCAGTCACTCAGTCTGTCAGTTAGTCCTTCAGCCAGTCAGTCAAGCAGTCAGTCATTTAGTCTCAGTCAGTCAGTCATTCAGTCAGTCAGTCAGTCAGTCAGTCAGTCGGTCAGTCCTGTGCAGTCAGTTAGTCACTAAAGCAGTCAGTCAGTCTCAGTCAGTCAGTCAGTCAGTCAGTCAGTCCAGTCTCTCTCAGTCAGTCAGTCAGTCTCGGTCAGTCAGTCAGTCAGTCAGGCAGTCAGTCAGTCGGTCAGCCTTATTCAGTCAGTCTGTCAGTCAGTCAGTCAGTCAGCCTTATTCAGTCAGTCTGTCAGTCATCCTTATTCAGTCAGTCTGTCAGTCAGTCAGTCGGTCAGTCCTGTCCAGTCAGTTAGTCAGTCAAGCAGTCAGTCAGGTAGTCAAGCAGTCAGTCAGTCAGTGTCAGTCAGTCATTTAGTCATTCAGTCAGTCAGTGAAATAGCCAGTCAGAGAGTCAAGCAGTCAGTCAGTCAGTCTCAGTCAGTCAGTTAGTCAGTCAGTCAGTCAGTCAGTCAGTCCAGTCTCAGTCAGTCAGGCAGTTAGTCAGTCAGTCTCGGTCAGTCAGTGAGTCAGTCAGTCAGTATCAGTCAGTCAGTGAGTCAGTCTGTCAGTCAGGCAGTATCAGTCAGGCAGTAAGACTCCGCTCGACAGAACTCCGATAGCCTAATGGCTAGACCGCTGGTCTTCCAACCGAGTGGCCTGGGTTCGAGTCCCAGCCGGAGCGAATATCTTCAATGTATATATTTCTTTTCTAATTTGAAAATTCTTTTTTTTTTTCAATTTCTTTCCTTTGCAATTATTGATTATTTATGTAGGGAAGAAAATTCTGAGTCAGTTTAATTTTTCGACACGAAGATTTCAAAGTGTTTAAATAAACAATTACCAAGGTGCATTTTTTGTTTTTATTATATTTAAAACTCCCACCGACAGAGCTCCCATAGACTAATGGCTAGAGTGTTAGGCTTCCAAGCGAGTGGCCCTGGGTTCGAGTCCCAGCCTGAACGAAAATCTTCAATGTATACTTTTAGTTTCTAATTTGAAATTTCTTCTTCTTTTTTTTTTAATTTTTCTCTTTTGCGAATATTGATTATTTATGTAGGGAGAAAAATTCTGAGTCAGTTTAATTATTCGACCTGTAAATTTCAAAGTGTTTGAATCAATAATTACCAAGGTGCATTTTTTGTTTTTATTATATTTAAGACTTCCATCGACAGAGCTCCGATAGCCTAATGGCTAGACCGTTGGGTTCCTAGCACGTGGTACTGGGTTCGAGTCCCGGCCGGAAAGGAAATCTTAAATGCAAATATTTTTTTCTAATTTTATAATTCTTTTTTTTTTATTTTTCCCTTTTGCGAAGTCAGTCATTCAGTCTGACAGTCAATCAGTCAAGCACTCAGTCATTCAGTCTCAGTCAGTCAGTCCAGTCAGTCAGTCACTCAGTCAGTCAGTTAGTCCTTCAGCCAGTCAGTCAAGCAGTCAGTCATTTAGTCTCAGTCAGTCAGTCATTCAGTCAGTCAGTCAGTCAGTCAGGCAGTCAGTCAGTCAGTCAGTCGGTCAGTCCTGTGCAGTCAATTAGTCACTAAAGCAGTCAGTCAGTCTCAGTCAGTCAGTCAGTCAGTCAGTCCAGTCCAGTCTCAGTCAGTCAGTCAGTCAGTCTCGGTCAGTCAGTCAGTCAGTCATTCAGTCAGTCAGTCAGTCAGGCAGTCAGTCAGTCGTTCAGCCTTATTCAGTCAGTCTGTCAGTCAGTCAGTCAGTCAGCCTTATTCAGTCAGCCTTATTCAGTCAGTCTGTCAGTCATCCTTATTCAGTCAGTCTGTCAGTCAGTCAGTCGGTCAGTCCTGTCCAGTCAGTTAGTCAGTCAAGCAGTCAGTCAGGTAGTCAAGCAGTCAGTCAGTCAGTGTCAGTCAGTCATTTAGTCATTCAGTCAGTCAGTGAAATAGCCAGTCAGAGAGTCAAGCAGTCAGTCAGTCAGTCTCAGTCAGTCAGTTAGTCAGTCAGTCAGTCAGTCAGTCAGTCAGTCCAGTCTCAGTCAGTCAGGCAGTTAGTCAGTCAGTCTCGGTCAGTCAGTGAGTCAGTCAGTCAGTATCAGTCAGTCAGTGAGTCAGTCTGTCAGTCAGGCAGTATCAGTCAGGCAGTAAGACTCCGCTCGACAGAACTCCGATAGCCTAATGGCTAGACCGCTGGTCTTCCAAGCGAGTGGCCTGGGTTCGAGTCCCAGCCGGAGCGAATATCTTCAATGTATATATTTCTTTTCTAATTTGAAAATTCTTTTTTTTTTCAATTTCTTTCCTTTGCAATTATTGATTATTTATGTAGGGAAGAAAATTCTGAGTCAGTTTAATTTTTTGACACGAAGATTTCAAAGTGTTTAAATAAACAATTACCAAGGTGCATTTTTTGTTTTTATTATATTTAAAACTCCCACCGACAGAGCTCCCATAGACTAATGGCTAGAGTGTTAGGCTTCCAAGCGAGTGGCCCTGGGTTCGAGTCCCAGCCTGAACGAAAATCTTCAATGTATACTTTTAGTTTCTAATTTGAAATTTCTTCTTCTTTTTTTTTTAATTTTTCTCTTTCGCAAATATTGATTATTTATGTAGGGAGAAAAATTCTGAGTCAGTTTAATTATTCGACCTGTAAATTTCAAAGTGTTTGAATCAATAATTACCAAGGTGCATTTTTTGTTTTTATTATATTTAAGACATCCATCGACAGAGCTCCGATAGCCTAATGGCTAGACTGTTGGGTTCCTAGCGCGTGGTACTGGGTTCGAGTCCCGGCCGGAAAGGAAATATTAAATGCAAATATTTTTTTCTAATTTTATAATTCTTTTTTTTTTATTTTTCCCTTTTGCGAAGTCAGTCAGTCAGTCTGACAGTCAATCAGTCAAGCACTCAGTCATTCAGTCTCAGTCAGTCAGTCCAGTCAGTCAGTCACTCAGTCAGTCAGTTAGTCCTTCAGCCAGTCAGTCAAGCAGTCAGTCATTTAGTCTCAGTCAGTCAGTCATTCAGTCAGTCAGTCAGTCAGGCAGTCAGTCAGTCAGTCAGTCGGTCAGTCCTGTGCAGTCAGTTAGTCACTAAAGCAGTCAGTCAGTCTCAGTCAGTCAGTCAGTCAGTCAGTCCAGTCCAGTCTCAGTCAGTCAGTCAGTCAGTCTCGGTCAGTCAGTCAGTCAGTCATTCAGTCAGTCAGTCAGTCAGGCACTCAGTCAGTCGGTCAGCCTTATTCAGTCAGTCTGTCAGTCAGTCAGTCAGTCAGCCTTATTCAGTCAGTCTGTCAGTCATCCTTATTCAGTCAGTCTGTCAGTCAGTCAGTCGGTCAGTCCTGTCCAGTCAGTTAGTCAGTCAAGCAGTCAGTCAGGTAGTCAAGCAGTCAGTCAGTCAGTGTCAGTCAGTCATTTAGTCATTCAGTCAGTCAGTGAAATAGCCAGTCAGAGAGTCAAGCAGTCAGTCAGTCAGTCTCAGTCAGTCAGTCAGTCAGTCAGTCAGTCAGTCAGTCCAGTCTCAGTCAGTCAGGCAGTTAGTCAGTCAGTCTCGGTCAGTCAGTGAGTCAGTCAGTCAGTATCAGTCAGTCAGTGAGTCAGTCTGTCAGTCAGGCAGTAAGACTCCGCTCGACAGAACTCCGATAGCCTAATGGCTAGACCGCTGGTCTTCCAAGCGAGTGGCCTGGGTTCGAGTCCCAGCCGGAGCGAATATCTTCAATGTATATATTTCTTTTCTAATTTGAAAATTCTCTTTTTTTTTCAATTTCTTTCCTTTGCAATTATTGATTATTTATGTAGGGAAGAAAATTCTGAGTCAGTTTAATTTTTCGACACGAAGATTTCAAAGTGTTTAAATAAACAATTACCAAGGAGCATTTTTTGTTTTTATTATATTTAAAACTCCCACCGACAGAGCTCCCATAGACTAATGGCTAGAGTGTTAGGCTTCCAAGTGAGTGGCCCTGGGTTCGAGTCACAGCCTGAACGAAAATCTTCAATGTATACTTTTAGTTTCTAATTTGAAATTTCTTCTTCTTTTTTTTTTAATTTTTCTCTTTTGCGAATATTGATTATTTATGTAGGGAGAAAAATTCTGAGTCAGTTTAATTATTCGACCTGTAAATTTCAAAGTGTTTGAATCAATAATTACCAAGGTGCATTTTTTGTTTTTATTATATTTAAGACTTCCATCGACAGAGCTCCGATAGCCTAATGGCTAGACCGTTGGGTTCCAAGCGCGTGGTACTGGGTTCGAGTCCCGGCCGGAACGAAAATCTTCCATGTATATATTTCTCTTCTAATTTGAAGATTCTTTTTTTTTTCAATTTCTTTCTTTTGCAAATATGGATTATTTATGTACGGAAGAAAATTCTGAGTCAGTTTAATCATTCGACCTTTAGATTTCAAAGATTTTAGATCAATAATTACTAAGGTGCATTTTTTGTTTTTATTATAATTAAGACACCGATCAACAGAGATCCGATAGTATATTGGCGAGAGCGTTGCGCTTCCATGAGTGTCGCCCTGGGTTCAAATCCCAGCCGGAAAGGAAATCTTAAATGCAAATATTTTTTTCTAATTTTATAATTCTTTTTTTTTTATTTTTCCCTTTTGCGAAGTCAGTCAGTCAGTCTGACAGTCAATCAGTCAAGCACTCAGTCATTCAGTCTCAGTCAGTCAGTCCAGTCAGTCAGTCACTCAGTCAGTCAGTTAGTCCTTCAGCCAGTCAGTCAAGCAGTCAGTCATTTAGTCTCAGTCAGTCAGTCATTCAGTCAGTCAGTCAGTCAGGCAGTCAGTCAGTCAGTCAGTCGGTCAGTCCTGTGCACTCAGTTAGTTACTAAAGCAGTCAGTCAGTCTCAGTCAGTGAGTCAGTCAGTCAGTCCAGTCCAGTCTCAGTCAGTCAGTCAGTCAGTCTCGGTCAGTCAGTCAGTCAGTCATTCAGTCAGTCAGTCAGTCAGGCAGTCAGTCAGTCGGTCAGCCTTATTCAGTCAGTCTGTCAGTCAGTCAGTCAGTCAGCCTTATTCAGTCAGTCTGTCAGTCATCCTTATTCAGTCAGTCTGTCAGTCAGTCAGTCGGTCAGTTCTGTCCAGTCAGTTAGTCAGTCAAGCAGTCAGTCAGGTAGTCAAGCAGTCAGTCAGTCAGTGTCAGTCAGTCATTTAGTCATTCAGTCAGTCAGTGAAATAGCCAGTCAGAGAGTCAAGCAGTCAGTCAGTCAGTCTCAGTCAGTCAGTTAGTCAGTCAGTCAGTCAGTCAGTCAGTCAGTCCAGTCTCAGTCAGTCAGGCAGTTAGTCAGTCAGTCTCGGTCAGTCAGTGAGTCAGTCAGTCAGTATCAGTCAGTCAGTGAGTCAGTGAGTCAGTCTGTCAGTCAGTGAGTCAGTCTGTCAGTCAGGCAGTATCAGTCAGGCAGTAAGACTCCGCTCGACAGAACTCCGATAGCCTAATGGCTAGACCGCTGGTCTTCCAAGCGAGTGGCCTGGGTTCGAGTCCCAGCCGGAGCGAATATCTTCAATGTATATATTTCTTTTCTAATTTGAAAATTCTTTTTTTTTTCAATTTCTTTCCTTTGCAATTATTGATTATTTATATAGGGAAGAAAATTCTGAGTCAGTTTAATTTTTCGACACGAAGATTTCAAAGTGTTTAAATAAACAATTACCAAGGTGCATTTTTTTGTTTTTATTATATTTAAAACTCCCACCGAAAGAGCTCCCATAGACTAATGGCTAGAGTGTTAGGCTTCCAAGCGAGTGGCCCTGGGTTCGAGTCCCAGCCTGAACGAAAATCTTCAATGTATACTTTTAGTTTCTAATTTGAAATTTCTTCTTCTTTTTTTTTTAATTTTTCTCTTTTGCGAATATTGATTATTTATGTAGGGAGAAAAATTCTGAGTCAGTTTAATTATTCGACCTGTAAATTTCAAAGTGTTTGAATCAATAATTACCAAGGTGCATTTTTTGTTTTTATTATATTTAAGACTTCCATCGACAGAGCTCCGATAGCCTAATGGCTAGACCGTTGGGTTCCAAGCGCGTGGTACTGGGTTCGAGTCCCGGCCGGAAAGGAAATCTTAAATGCAAATATTTTTTTCTAATTTTATAATTCTTTTTTTTTTATTTTTCCCTTTTGCGAAGTCAGTCAGTCAGTCTGACAGTCAATCAGTCAAGCACTCAGTCATTCAGTCTCAGTCAGTCAGTCACTCAGTCAGTCAGTTAGTCCTTCAGCCAGTCAGTCAAGCAGTCAGTCATTTAGTCTCAGTCAGTCAGTCATTCAGTCAGTCAGTCAGTCAGGCAGTCAGTCAGTCAGTCAGTCGGTCAGTCCTGTGCAGTCAGTTAGTCACTAAAGCAGTCAGTCAGTCTCAGTCAGTCAGTCTCGGTCAGTCAGTCAGTCAGTCATTCAGTCAGTCAGTCAGTCAGGCAGTCAGTCAGACGGTCAGCCTTATTCAGTCAGTCAGTCAGCCTTATTCAGTCAGTCTGTCAGTCATCCTTATTCAGTCAGTCAGTCAGTCGGTCAGTCCTGTCCAGTCAGTTAGTCAGTCAAGCAGTCAGTCAGGTAGTCAAGCAGTCAGTCAGTCAGTGTCAGTCAGTCATTTAGTCATTCAGTCAGTCAGTGAAATAGCCAGTCAGAGAGTCAAGCAGTCAGTCTCAGTCAGTCAGTTAGTCAGTCAGTCAGTCAGTCAGTCAGTCCAGTCTCAGTCAGTCAGGCAGTTAGTCAGTCAGTCTCGGTCAGTCAGTGAGTCAGTCAGTCAGTATCAGTCAGTCAGTGAGTCAGTCTGTCAGTCAGGAAGTATCAGTCAGGCAGTAAGACTCCGCTCGACAGAACTCCGATAGCCTAATGGCTAGACCGCTGGTCTTCCAAGCGAGTGGCCTGGGTTCGAGTCCCAGCCGGAAGTAGGGAGATAAGGCCGTTTCTGCCCCAAGAGGCGGCACTGCGGCTATGCATCTGCAATCCGGCTCAGAGCCGCCTCCCACTCCCCCCCTCCGACCTTGGGGATGACCTTGGGGTTGCGCCTCGAACTTGAAGAAGGTGACCACCGCGTTTTAGATATTTTCCCGCATTTTTTGGACTTTGTCATTTTACCGTGAAAGTTTACGAATAGTTTTCGCGCGTTTTAGATATTTTCCCGCGTTTTTGTACTTAGAATATTTTCCGTGATTTTTTCTTTGTAACGAAGGTTTTCACAAAAATAATTAATTAAAAGATGATGGTCCCACCAACCAACCAGGTGTATTAAATACACCCTATCAACCTTTTTTTTTTTTTTCATTTAGGTCTTAGACTATTTTCCAGTCTTTTGATCTTCAATTATATTCCTACATATTTGAACTTTGAATATTTTCCGCGAATTTAATTATTTTTATTTTTACAGAGTATCGGAGTTGGGAATCGAACACCCAAACTTTGATTTATTCACGTATTTCCATCTTTTTTCATTTTTACAGCTTAATTTATTTTTCCGCCTTTCGAACTTCACAGTTTTCAGAATTAGTTTGTTTTCACGTATTTCGAACTTTGTCATTTTTTCTTTGTAACCATTTACGAGGGTATTTTCGCGCATTTTGTCGTTTTTTTCGCGCGTTTTCGAACTTTGTCATTTTTTTTTTGTAACCTTTTAAGAGGATATTTTCGCGCATTTATATTCCCCCCCCCCCCCCCCGCGTTTTCGGACTTCGTCACCTTTTTCTCATAATCTTTTACGAGGATATTTTCGCGCGTTTTTAGATATTTTGCCGCGAATTTTATTTATTTTCGGTCATACTGGACTTAGTTGTTTTTTCTCACAAACTTTTACGAGGATATTTTCACGCGTTTTGATTTATTTTCAAGCATTTTAGAGTTCGAGGATTATTTTACCGTTTTAGTCTTAGACTATTCTAAAGTCTTTTAATCTTTGATTATTTTCTCACTCTCTTAGTCTTTCACTATTTTTAATCATTTCAGACTTTGAATATTTTTCACAAGTTAGATTTTTCTTTCATGCAGTTTTGGACTGGAAATTTTTTCACATCCATACATTTAGGATTTCGATTATTTTTTCTAGTTAGGTCTTTGACTATTTTAAAGCTCTTTTGTCTATTTTTAGCAATTTGTAGACTTAGTTTATTTTTATACCTTTTGATTTCTAATTACTTTTGCATCTTTTATTCATTTACAAGTGTACTCGACTTTATCATTTTTCCAACTTAAACTATTTTTTTCATCATTTAGGAGTTCAATTGTATTTTCATACATATTTACACTTAAAATATTTTTCGAATTTTGATTTTCTTTTTCATGCATTTCAAACTTTATCATTTTTACAACTTTGATTCTTTGCACGAATTTCAAAACTTGCAATCAATTTACTCTTAGTAGTAATTAACACTTATCATTAACAAATTTTCACGAATTTTAAAAATCAACTTAATTCATTTTATCGTATTACTTTATTTATTTTTTCATACAAGCACTCTTGTTAGAATAAAACAAAATTTTCAACTTTCATGAATTTGAATCACTTTGACTATTTCATTTTCCCAATAATATTTTATTTTACTTTAACATATTCTCACGCGTTTTACTATTTATCATTCATTTACCAAAGTGATGAAAAATGTTCCCGCTATTATATTCAAAATACAACTCTTTCAATATAGTTATTTTCCAAGACGAAAGTTAACAAGTTTTTCTAAATTATTACTTTACAGTCAACTAACTTCATTAACAGAGTTTTCAATACAATTTATAAATTTCAGTTTTATTTATTAATTTTTCATTCGCATGCAAATAAATTCAAAGTCGCATATTTCATTCAAGTCGGCTTCAATTTTGTATAACTGAAGAAGCTTCCAACAAAACACTCCCACATCACAACCAAGACTTACAAAAGATATTTTTACAAAATTTCAAATCATTTCAAGAATATACACACTCATAGAAAATCCCCAACGAAATAAAATAAAAAGTTTGCTTAACACAATTTTAGACCTATCACAAGTACTATATTTGCTCCTTTTTAAGAATTTTCATTAAACTTCGAATTAATTTAATACTAGTTCATGATCAACATAAACAGATAGGAACAGACACATACAATCTTCGTGAAAAAAAAAAACAAAAACCCGGAATCAATAGTAAATTTATCATACGAAGAAAAAAATATTTTAAAGTCAAAAATCCAACCTTTGTAGGAAAAGACTCCTCCAATACTTTTGCATTGATGCATTATTGAAGATAATGAATTATATTACAAAATATGCGTCGATTTTAAATTTAACAACGGCATAAAATGTAATATTATCCAAACTTCATTTCCATGCCTTCCTAGAATGTTCTGACTGCAACCAACACTCTCTTCGCTAAGCGTCCATCCACATCGAAAGCACAATGGATAATGAAAGATGAAACATAGGCTTATCTCAGATTTTATCTTATCATAGTGAGTCATGGAATTCACGTGGTAAGATTTCAACTCAATACTAACGGCTGTTAACACATGTGACCTCTTTTATCGCTGATAAATGTTTGATATCACAACAAAACCATTTGTAATAATCTTATCTCCCAAAAACTTATTTAAAGAAGATACATCGATTTAAATCTTTATTTGAAACTAATTTCCTAATTAATTTCAAAACCACTGTCGACGATTTATTTATTTTTTATTTTTTCCCGAACTTGAACTGTCTACAAAGTTATTCTATTCTATTCGTTTCTCATGCACACACACACACACACACACACACACACACACTTAAAGACTTAATTTTTTCTATTCGCAATCAGTCCACCATAACATTTCACATTTTGAAAAAGACCATAGTTATTGCTTTTTTAAACTGAGTTGTTTTCCAATGATTATTTCACTGTGGAGATTATTTTCAATGCGTTCTTATTCTTTTAATAGATTTCATCAATTAAGCATTACAATTATTTATTCTTCCAAAAACATAGCGATTTTCACATTTCGAAAACATATTTCTAGTGATTTTATTTTTACAACAGCGAATTCAATTTCCTTAGAAATTTTCGAATGTATTTTGTCATATTTAAACGAATGCAATATTCAAGTTATACATATGTACATGGTGTAGCAATCAACCTTGAATGAATAATTGCAGGTCTTAACATATAAAAAAAATTTCAAGTTGTAAGAATATTTTTTTTTTTTTTTTGTTTCAAAACAATATTTTTCAAACTTGTAATATTTTTCTACTTAGAAAATGAAATCAAATATTTTTTTTCTTCAATTATATAAAATGTTTTTAAGAATTAATTTCTCAAACTTGTAATGTATTTCCACTAATTAAAAAAAATCAATTTTTTTTTTCAATCATATAAAAATAAATTTTTAATCTTACAAAAATAATTTTTTCCGCAAAAATATTTTTTTCAAAACAAAAAATAATATTTTTATAACATATTATTTTTTTTCTTTTCAATCTTTTTTCACAAAACTATTTTTTTTTTCATTTTTTTTTTCAAACTTACAAAAATAAATTTAATCAACTGAATCTTCAAACAGAATGATTTAATTAATTTTAAAACTAGCAATCACTTTACTTTTTGTATTAATAACAACTATTGTTAATCCATTTACTCTTTGCACTCTCAGTATTAATTAGCACACATGCATTTCAAATAATAGTAATGTTTAAGATACTTATAAATCATTCACTCAAGCTTTCAAATATCCAATTATCATGTTATTGTTCAATCATGTGAGGGAACTTGTAATGAAACTTTACTCATCAATCGAAATTATAAGCGAAAATATCACATTTTTAGCAATTAATATAATCATACAATTAACTTTGAATTTAAGAAAATTAAAAACTATTATACACTTAGTAACACATAGGTCGAAATGGTTTACGATCAGGTGAGTGTCTTTTATCAATTGAGAGAACAACATAGTTGAGAAAGAGCGCTCACATTTCATATTAGAATTTATAAGTCTTTAAGGTATTTCTCCAATATTGAATTCAGTATTAATACGTATGAATTTCAACATGTGAATGTGACTGTATATTATTTTTCAACCCATTAACTTGTTTAAGGTTCACTATCATAATTTTCAACTTTTTCTTAGCATATGTTGAAATATTTTATGTGTGTCAATCTATTGAAATATCACAAAAATCATATTCTCACTCAAACTTTATTACAATACCATACAGTGAAACAAACAAAATACAGCCATTCTAAAGCTTGCTTACAAGAAAACGCATGTAGAAATTTATGAAAGATTAATTTCAAAGCACAAATCATCAACTATATACAACGCAAAGCAACAAAACAAGTTTAACTGCCTTAAAGGATAACAGATACATTTTGAAGGATAGAGGTAATTCATTTATAAAACTTATTAATTTACTACTTAGCTAAAGGTGCGTATTTCGCAGTCTGAACTTCCACATTGACAATATGATCCAACATCCACCCAGATCCAAGTTGTATAAACACCTCTAAGGCGTTTTCAACCTGACCAATAGCATCATTCAAATGTTCTAAGATAGTGTCCTTAACAAGTTCTATTCGCATTACACTTCTAAAATAAGAAGTAATCAAATTATCATCATCATCACCAACATGACGACTCAGCACTGCCTTCATTACTATGCACCATTTAATGCTTCGTTTTTCATCTATTTCATCCTCCAATATTTGAATAATTTGGAGTCTTAACTCATCAAAACACATTTTTATGTCTTGAGAATTTTTAGGAGCAGGTGTTACAAACTCCGTAGCAAAAACACCGAATGTAGTTTGTCGAGTAGGTTTTAATCTCTTTGGGACATAAGTTTTCACTGTAACTTGCTTCACTGCACTATGCATAACACGAACGTGATGCAAAAGGGTAGATTTACTAGCAAGCACTTTTCCGCACTGATCACATGTATAGCTTCGTCCATGTATCAGTATATGCCTTTTCAAACTATCCTCTCGTTTAAACTTTCTGTCACATTTCGAACATGCAAAGGTGGTAGTAGAATTATGAATCTTCAAATGACGATTCAAAGCAGATTTCCACTTGAATGACTTTCCACATTCTTGACATATGAATGAGGGACCATGCTCCTTAATATGTAGATTCAAATGCTTTCTTTCATCGAATAGCATGTCGCACTTTTCACGTCTATAAGACTTCTTTCTAGAATGTATCTTTTGATGACTTCTCAAAGTAGACTCACGCCCAAAGGAAGCATTACATTTCATACAACAAAATGGTTTCATTCCTGAATGAGTCTTAAGATGTTGATTCAAATTTGAATTTGAACTAAATTGCTTCCCACATGAAGCACATACCTGTAAAAGATATAAAGGAAAAATAAATCAAAAATTATCAGAAACTTTTTTTATTTAAGTCAATTCTATCATTGAAAATAGCATTTAAAACACTAGCACATATGAAGTTTCGTGCTATATACTTTCACAACATCATTTCATCATCTAAATTTAAACTCAAATGAAATGTAAATAAATACATAAAACGTGAAAACAAAACTCCTGTTTACATCATATTCAATTCTTTTAATAAGACAAGAATCCGAAAGTTGAAATTTTATAAAAGTTCATTTAAAAATACAGCACACAATATCGTTTACTGTTCCGCTACCAAAATTCAGCATGTACAATTTTTCCACTAAACTAACAAGCTTCTTTAGAATATTAAAGTAAGATGCTTATCAAATAAGCGCAAACCTTCAAGTAAGCACATTCTATGAAAATATTAATCAATTTTCATGAAATGAATATTTCGTACTCACACTTTTGAAATAGAAAAATTGGTGAAATCTTTACCCAAAATCATTTATTATATTATTTTCATACTGCTTGAGCCCTCAAATATTTCAACAAAAGAATTATCACATAACACACTCAAAAATAAATACTTACATGTGATGATAAAACATCTTCACGACTCACACCACCATCAACAATATTCGAGTTTTCCCTATGATTTTCCATTAGAAAATCTCTAAAGAAATTCGAAACACCAAGTTAAAATTTTCAACTGTTCGAAAAAGTTTTTCGATAGAAGTTAACTTCAGCACAGAAAACCTCCCGTCACAATCGGAATGGAATCCAAACCACCAAAGGATCTTTCGAAGTAACCACATCAAATTTATACTTTCGAAGGATGCGTTAAACAAAAAGGTGAAATTATCAACCAATGAGAATGCTAAATGAAATGGATGAGAGAACCAATGAGCTTAATGCATTTGTTTGAATACAATCCTTTCACAACAGTAAAAAATAAAACAAAATTAATAAATAAATAAAGATAAATTCAATCCATATGTGACCATCAAGATCTTTCTCAAAATTTGTCGAAAACTACTCTGAGTGGAGTTGTTTTTCTCAAAATTAAAAGTCATGGCACATCCTGAAACTTAAATTTTGAGAAAAACAACTCCACTCAGAGTAGTTTTCGACAAATTTTGAGAAAGATCTTGATGGTCACATATGGATTGAATTTATCTTTATTTATTTATTAATTTTGTTTTATTTTTTACTGTTGTGAAAGGATTGTATTCAAACAAATGCATTAAGCTCATTGGTTCTCTCATCCATTTCATTTAGCATTCTCATTGGTTGATAATTTCACCTTTTTGTTTAACGCATCCTTCGAAAGTATAAATTTGATGTGGTTACTTCGAAAGATCCTTTGGTGGTTTGGATTCCATTCCGATTGTGACGGGAGGTTTTCTGTGCTGAAGTTAACTTCTATCGAAAAACTTTTTCGAACAGTTGAAAATTTTAACTTGGTGTTTCGAATTTCTTTAGAGATTTTCTAATGGAAAATCATAGGGAAAACTCGAATATTGTTGATGGTGGTGTGAGTCGTGAAGATGTTTTATCATCACATGTAAGTATTTATTTTTGAGTGTGTTATGTGATAATTCTTTTGTTGAAATATTCGAGGGCTCAAGCAGTATGAAAATAATATAATAAATGATTTTGGGTAAAGATTTCACCAATTTTTCTATTTCAAAAGTGTGAGTACGAAATATTCATTTCATGAAAATTGATTAATATTTTCATAGAATGTGCTTACTTGAAGGTTTGCGCTTATTTGATAAGCATCTTACTTTAATATTCTAAAGAAGCTTGTTAGTTTAGTCGAAAAATTGTACATGCTGAATTTTGGTAGCGGAACAGTAAACGATATTGTGTGCTGTATTTTTAAATGAACTTTTATAAAATTTCAACTTTCGGATTCTTGTCTTATTAAAAGAATTGAATATGATGTAAACAGGAGTTTTGTTTTCACGTTTTATGTATTTATTTACATTTCATTTGAGTTTAAATTTAGATGATGAAATGATGTTGTGAAAGTATATAGCACGAAACTTCATATGTGCTAGTGTTTTAAACCGTTTAACCGCCGAACTATTGACGGATGATCAAATTTGAGTAATTTTTTGCAATTATGTCTATTTATGTCTAGTAAATACAGAAATAAAATAAAATTTCCAGAAACAAAATTTTTACTATGATTTTCAGTGTGTTCCATTTTTGGAACATTGGCGTTTTGCATGAAGGTTTTTTTTTTCAGAGAATTTTTTTAAACTAAGAGATTTTGAATGCGGTTTTTATCTTAGCATACTTTATTGCGGAAAAAATAATATTTTAAATTGCATTTGTGTACATATCAGAATTCAGAAAATCCAATACTGAAATATCTAATGCCCATCATATGAAAGGAAGCGTTGCTGGTGAAGTCGTTTGTCGCAATGGAAACATTTCTTAGTCGTATTTTTTTGCACACCGCGCAACGTCCTTGGGATGCAGATACAATATAATGTCCGTCAGACATTCTTGACCGTTTATGTAAATGACAACGAGGCCCTGGAGGACTTTCCACTCGTACTTTTTTTCTAAGGAGGTGAGTTATTTCTCTTCGGAACTCTAAATGCTTCATCTTGACTTCGTGTAAATCATAATGAAGTAACCAACTAGCTACAACTGAAATATTCAGCGCATTACTAAAAAGATTCCACCACCACTTTTTACTCCTCAAATGAGGTCTGTAGCTCCCTAAATGTTTATCCAAGACGTCCACACCCCCCATTCCTTCATTGTATCTCTTGATAAGATGAGGTTGTGGCACATCTATCTTGCATTTCTGCGCATTTGAGTAACATTTTACAGATGCAAGTGGCTCATGTGTATAACAATTAGATGCTACTGTAACCACTGCATTATCTTTCCAGCTGCACATGTACACTGATCCATCAGATCGATAGTCAAAATTTCCGCGATCTTCTTTAGAAAGGGCTTTTTTGGATTTCCGTGGACAATGGCCAGTTCGGTTTTCACGAATTGTTCCTGTTGCTCGTACACTTTTTTTTTTTTGATAGCTGAGAAATTAAGTCATATGATGTAAAAAAGTTATCAAAGTATACTTCATGCTTAGACGTGTCAGTCAAAACTGATAATAGATCATTTACAACTCTGGATCCTAATTGCACACCAGGGGATCCTTCTTTTTTGCCTGAATAAATCTCCATGGAATATGGGTATCCACTTGAAGAGCACAGCATCCAAATTTTGAAGCCGAATCTTATTGGTTTTCATCTAATAAACATTTTACATGAATGCCGACCGTAGTAGGGAACCATAGATTCATCTATGCTTAATTTTTCATGAAATACACCAAATTGTTGAGGGTTTTTACACAATTCTTCGTAAATAAGGAAAACTTTTCTTAGTTTGTCATTTTGTTTTAATTCATGGTTGTCCATCAAATGAAAGTTGTTTTTTATTTTTCGAAAACAATTTTGAGGCATAACTGTTAGTACAATTGGCACAGATGTATCTTCTGCACTGCTCCAATACATATCTTCAGAAGGAACAGAATGGTACCCACTCAATAGCAACAAACCAAAAAATTGTAGGATTTCATCTCTGTCAACATCTATCCTTCCTCAGTGATATTGCCTAGTTCATCAGGGGGTAATTCGCATATATCTACATCTGACAAATCCGAATCTGACAATGTCTCTAAATAAGCCACAGCTTGTTCTACAGTAAGAAATCTTGTAGACATTTTTTAACATTTATGAACAGTTGGTATACGTCAAACAGAATTTCGTTTCGCCCGAAAACAAAGCTAGCGAATTATTGAACTGCATTTAAAATATGAAGAATAAAACTCTCACTAATATTATTTTTTATTATTACGTGACAATGCAGCTGTCCGAGCAGGTGTGGATTCGGAGCCATATAGTCCGTCAAACAGAAGACTGTTATTATTTTCTTTGCTAACGAAACGAAACGTCATATCCTTTCAAAATATAAACTTACTTGGTTTTGCCAACATCTACATCAGAGTACATTCAAAATGAGAAAAAAAAGAAACATATATTACGAAAAATGAAATTTCCCCTTGGAAATCGAACGATTTACTTCTTGGAAATTTGACTCCCTAAAAGCGCCAATGTTCCAAAATTGGAACATGCTATTTTGAAGGGGTACACCTTTCGGAAATATAATTGTACATATCTACAAGCATTTTAAAATCATACATTGAAGTATTTTTCACAACTATAATAAATATCATCACATTTTCTGAAAAAAAACCAATTTTTGGTAAATTTTATAAGAAAAAGTTGCAAAAAGCTAAAAAAACACTCATCTTTGAAAAATCGCAATAAATAATTGAAAACATATAAACAATCAAGCAGGAAATCAAAAAATACTTTGAAATAAGATTAAACTGTGTTAAAAAAAACTTGTTTATTTTAACGTTATTTCTTGGGAAAATTTTCACTTAAATATGATGTTCCATTTTTGGAACATTGGCGGGTAAACGGTTAAATGCTATTTTCAATGATAGAATTGACTTAAATAAAAAAAGTTTCTGATAATTTTTGATTTATTTTTCCTTTATATCTTTTACAGGTATGTGCTTCATGTGGGAAGCAATTTAGTTCAAATTCAAATTTGAATCAACATCTTAAGACTCATTCAGGAATGAAACCATTTTGTTGTATGAAATGTAATGCTTCCTTTGGGCGTGAGTCTACTTTGAGAAGTCATCAAAAGATACATTCTAGAAAGAAGTCTTATAGATGTGAAAAGTGCGACATGCTATTCGATGAAAGAAAGCATTTGAATCTACATATTAAGGAGCATGGTCCCTCATTCATATGTCAAGAATGTGGAAAGTCATTCAAGTGGAAATCTGCTTTGAATCGTCATTTGAAGATTCATAATTCTACTACCACCTTTGCATGTTCGAAATGTGACAGAAAGTTTAAACGAGAGGATAGTTTGAAAAGGCATATACTGATACATGGACGAAGCTATACATGTGATCAGTGCGGAAAAGTGCTTGCTAGTAAATCTACCCTTTTGCATCACGTTCGTGTTATGCATAGTGCAGTGAAGCAAGTTACAGTGAAAACTTATGTCCCAAAGAGATTAAAACCTACTCGACAAACTACATTCGGTGTTTTTGCTACGGAGTTTGTAACACCTGCTCCTAAAAATTCTCAAGACATAAAAATGTGTTTTGATGAGTTAAGACTCCAAATTATTCAAATATTGGAGGATGAAATAGATGAAAAACGAAGCATTAAATGGTGCATAGTAATGAAGGCAGTGCTGAGTCGTCATGTTGGTGATGATGATGATAATTTGATTACTTCTTATTTTAGAAGTGTAATGCGAATAGAACTTGTTAAGGACACTATCTTAGAACATTTGAATGATGCTATTGGTCAGGTTGAAAACGCCTTAGAGGTGTTTATACAACTTGGATCTGGGTGGATGTTGGATCATATTGTCAATGTGGAAGTTCAGACTGCGAAATACGCACCTTTAGCTAAGTAGTAAATTAATAAGTTTTATAAATGAATTACCTCTATCCTTCAAAATGTATCTGTTATCCTTTAAGGCAGTTAAACTTGTTTTGTTGCTTTGCGTTGTATATAGTTGATGATTTGTGCTTTGAAATTAATCTTTCATAAATTTCTACATGCGTTTTCTTGTAAGCAAGCTTTAGAATGGCTGTATTTTGTTTGTTTCACTGTATGGTATTGTAATAAAGTTTGAGTGAGAATATGATTTTTGTGATATTTCAATAGATTGACACACATAAAATATTTCAACATATGCTAAGAAAAAGTTGAAAATTATGATAGTGAACCTTAAACAAGTTAATGGGTTGAAAAATAATATACAGTCACATTCACATGTTGAAATTCATACGTATTAATACTGAATTCAATATTGGAGAAATACCTTAAAGACTTATAAATTCTAATATGAAATGTGAGCGCTCTTTCTCAACTATGTTGTTCTCTCGATTGATAAAAGACACTCACCTGATCGTAAACCATTTCGACCTATGTGTTACTAAGTGTATAATAGTTTTTAATTTTCTTAAATTCAAAGTTAATTGTATGATTATATTAATTGCTAAAAATGTGATATTTTCGCTTATAATTTCGATTGATGAGTAAAGTTTCATTACAAGTTCCCTCACATGATTGAACAATAACATGATAATTGGATATTTGAAAGCTTGAGTGAATGATTTATAAGTATCTTAAACATTACTATTATTTGAAATGCATGTGTGCTAATTAATACTGAGAGTGCAAAGAGTAAATGGATTAACAATAGTTGTTATTAATACAAAAAGTAAAGTGATTGCTAGTTTTAAAATTAATTAAATCATTCTGTTTGAAGATTCAGTTGATTAAATTTATTTTTGTAAGTTTGAAAAAAAAAATGAAAAAAAAAAATAGTTTTGTGAAAAAAGATTGAAAAGAAAAAAAATAATATGTTATAAAAATATTATTTTTTGTTTTGAAAAAAATATTTTTGCGGAAAAAATTATTTTTGTAAGATTAAAAATTTATTTTTATATGATTGAAAAAAAAAATTGATTTTTTTTAATTAGTGGAAATACATTACAAGTTTGAGAAATTAATTCTTAAAAACATTTTATATAATTGAAGAAAAAAAATATTTGATTTCATTTTCTAAGTAGAAAAATATTACAAGTTTGAAAAATATTGTTTTGAAACAAAAAAAAAAAAAAATATTCTTACAACTTGAAATTTTTTTTATATGTTAAGACCTGCAATTATTCATTCAAGGTTGATTGCTACACCATGTACATATGTATAACTTGAATATTGCATTCGTTTAAATATGACAAAATACATTCGAAAATTTCTAAGGAAATTGAATTCGCTGTTGTAAAAATAAAATCACTAGAAATATGTTTTCGAAATGTGAAAATCGCTATGTTTTTGGAAGAATAAATAATTGTAATGTTTAATTGATGAAAACTATTAAAAGAATAAGAACGCATTGAAAATAATCTCCACAGTGAAATAATCATTGGAAAACAACTCAGTTTAAAAAAGTAATAACTATGGTCTTTTTCAAAATGTGAAATGTTATGGTGGACTGATTGCGAATAGAAAAAATTAAGTCTTTAAGTGTGTGTGTGTGTGTGTGTGTGTGTGTGTGTGTGTGTGTGTGTGTGTGTGTGTGTGTGTGTGTGTGTGTGCATGAGAAACGAATAGAATAGAATAACTTTGTAGACAGTTCAAGTTCGGGAAAAAATAAAAAATAAATAAATCGTCGACAGTGGTTTTGAAATTAATTAGGAAATTAGTTTCAAATAAAGATTTAAATCGATGTATCTTCTTTAAATAAGTTTTTGGGAGATAAGATTATTACAAATGGTTTTGTTGTGATATCAAACATTTATCAGCGATAAAAGAGGTCACATGTGTTAACAGCCGTTAGTATTGAGTTGAAATCTTACCACGTGAATTCCATGACTCACTATGATAAGATAAAATCTGAGATAAGCCTATGTTTCATCTTTCATTATCCATTGTGCTTTCGATGTGGATGGACGCTTAGCGAAGAGAGTGTTGGTTGCAGTCAGAACATTCTAGGAAGGCATGGAAATGAAGTTTGGATAATATTACATTTTATGCCGTTGTTAAATTTAAAATCGACGCATATTTTGTAATATAATTCATTATCTTCAATAATGCATCAATGCAAAAGTATTGGAGGAGTCTTTTCCTACAAAGGTTGGATTTTTGACTTTAAAATATTTTTTTCTTCGTATGATAAATTTACTATTGATTCCGGGTTTTTGTTTTTTTTTTTCACGAAGATTGTATGTGTCTGTTCCTATCTGTTTATGTTGATCATGAACTAGTATTAAATTAATTCGAAGTTTAATGAAAATTCTTAAAAAGGAGCAAATATAGTACTTGTGATAGGTCTAAAATTGTGTTAAGCAAACTTTTTATTTTATTTCGTTGGGGATTTTCTATGAGTGTGTATATTCTTGAAATGATTTGAAATTTTGTAAAAATATCTTTTGTAAGTCTTGGTTGTGATGTGGGAGTGTTTTGTTGGAAGCTTCTTCAGTTATACAAAATTGAAGCCGACTTGAATGAAATATGCGACTTTGAATTTATTTGCATGCGAATGAAAAATTAATAAATAAAACTGAAATTTATAAATTGTATTGAAAACTCTGTAAATGAAGTTAGTTGACTGTAAAGTAATAATTTAGAAAAACTTGTTAACTTTCGTCTTGGAAAATAACTATATTGAAAGAGTTGTATTTTGAATATAATAGCGGGAACATTTTTCATCACTTTGGTAAATGAATGATAAATAGTAAAACGCGTGAGAATATGTTAAAGTAAAATAAAATATTATTGGGAAAATGAAATAGTCAAAGTGATTCAAATTCATGAAAGTTGAAAATTTTGTTTTATTCTAACAAGAGTGCTTGTATGAAAAAATAAATAAAGTAATACGATAAAATGAATTAAGTTGATTTTTAAAATTCGTGAAAATTTGTTAATGATAAGTGTTAATTACTACTAAGAGTAAATTGATTGCAAGTTTTGAAATTCGTGCAAAGAATCAAAGTTGTAAAAATGATAAAGTTTGAAATGCATGAAAAAGAAAATCAAAATTCGAAAAATATTTTAAGTGTAAATATGTATGAAAATACAATTGAACTCCTAAATGATGAAAAAAATAGTTTAAGTTGGAAAAATGATAAAGTCGAGTACACTTGTAAATGAATAAAAATGCAAAAGTAATTAGAAATCAAAAGGTATAAAAATAAACTAAGTCTACAAATTGCTAAAAATAGACAAAAGAGCTTTAAAATAGTCAAAGACCTAACTAGAAAAAATAATCGAAATCCTAAATGTATGGATGTGAAAAAATTTCCAGTCCAAAACTGCATGAAAGAAAAATCTAACTTGTGAAAAATATTCAAAGTCTGAAATGATTAAAAATAGTGAAAGACTAAGAGAGTGAGAAAATAATCAAAGATTAAAAGACTTTAGAATAGTCTAAGACTAAAACGGTAAAATAATCCTCGAACTCTAAAATGCTTGAAAATAAATCAAAACGCGTGAAAATATCCTCGTAAAAGTTTGTGAGAAAAAACAACTAAGTCCAGTATGACCGAAAATAAATAAAATTCGCGGCAAAATATCTAAAAACGCGCGAAAATATCCTCGTAAAAGATTATGAGAAAAAGGTGACGAAGTCCGAAAACGCGGGGGGGGGGGGGAATATAAATGCGCGAAAATATCCTCTTAAAAGGTTACAAAAAAAAAATTACAAAGTTCGAAAACGCGCGAAAAAAACGACAAAATGCGCGAAAATACCCTCGTAAATGGTTACAAAGAAAAAATGACAAAGTTCGAAATACGTGAAAACAAACTAATTCTGAAAACTGTGAAGTTCGAAAGGCGGAAAAATAAATTAAGCTGTAAAAATGAAAAAAGATGGAAATACGTGAATAAATCAAAGTTTGGGTGTTCGATTCCCAACTCCGATACTCTGTAAAAATAAAAATAATTAAATTCGCGGAAAATATTCAAAGTTCAAATATGTAGGAAAATAATTGAAGATCAAAAGACTGGAAAATAGTCTAAGACCTAAATGAAAAAAAAAAAAGGTTGATAGGGTGTATTTAATACACCTGGTTGGTTGGTGGGACCATCATCTTTTAATTAAAATTTTTGTGAAAACCTTCGTTACAAAGAAAAAATCACGGAAAATATTCTAAGTACAAAAACGCGGGAAAATATCTAAAACGCGCGAAAACTATTCGTAACCTTTCACGGTAAAATGACAAAGTCCAAAAAATGCGGGAAAATATCTAAAACGCGGTGGTCACCTTCTTCAAGTTCGAGGCGCAACCCCAAGGTCATCCCCAAGGTCGGAGGGGGGAGTGGGAGGCGGCTATGAGCCGGATTGCAGATGCATAGCCGCAGTGCCGCCTCTTGGGGCAGAAACAGCCTTATCTCCCTACTGCCGGAGCGAATATCTTCAATGTATATATTTCTTTTCTAATTTGAAAATTCTTTTTTTTTTTCAATTTCTTTCCTTTGCAATTATTGATTATTTATGTAGGGAAGAAAATTCTGAGTCAGTTTAATTATTCGACACGAAGATTTCAAAGTGTTTAAATAAACAATTACCAAGGTGCATTTTTTGTTTTTATTATATTTAAAACTCCCACCGACAGAGCTCCCATAGACTAATGGCTAGAGTGTTAGGCTTCCAAGCGAGTGGCCCTGGGTTCGAGTCCCAGCCTGAACGAAAATCTTCAATGTATACTTTTAGTTTCTAATTTGAAATTTCTTCTTCTTTTTTTTTAATTTTTCTCTTTTGCGAATATTGATTATTTCTGTAGGGAGAAAAATTCTGAGTCAGTTTAATTATTCGACCTGTAAATTTCAAAGTGTTTGAATCAATAATTACCAAGGTGCATTTTTTGTTTTTATTATATTTAAGACTTCCATCGACAGAGCTCCGATAGTCTAATGGCTAGACCGTTGGGTTCCTAGCGCGTGGTACTGGGTTCGAGTCCCGGCCGGAAAGGAAATCTTAAATGCAAATATTTTTTTCTAATTTTATAATTCTTTTTTTTTTATTTTTCCCTTTTGCGAAGTCAGTCAGTCAGTCTGACAGTCAATCAGTCAAGCACTCAGTCATTCAGTCTCAGTCAGTCAGTCCAGTCAGTCAGTCACTCAGTCAGTCAGTTAGTCCTTCAGCCAGTCAGTCAAGCAGTCAGTCATTTAGTCTCAGTCAGTCAGTCATTCAGTCAGTCAGTCAGGCAGTCAGTCAGTCAGTCGGTCAGTCCTGTGCATTCAGTTAGTCACTCAACCAGTCAGTCAGTCTCAGTCAGTCAGTCAGTCAGTCCAGTCCAGTCTCAGTCAGTCAGTCAGTCAGTCTCGGTCAGTCAGTCAATCAGTCATTCAGTCAGTCAGTCAGTCAGGCAGTCAGTCAGTCGGTCAGCCTTATTCAGTCAGTCTGTCAGTCAGTCAGTCAGTCAGCCTTATTCAGTCAGTCTGTCAGTCATCCTTATTCAGTCAGTCTGTCAGTCAGTCAGTCGGTCAGTCCTGTCCAGTCAGTTAGTCAGTCAAGCAGTCAGTCAGGTAGTCAAGCAGTCAGTCAGTCAGTGTCAGTCAGTCATTTAGTCGTTCAGTCAGTCAGTGAAATAGCCAGTCAGAGAGTCAAGCAGTCAGTCAGTCAGTCTCAGTCAGTCAGTTAGTCAGTCAGTCAGTCAGTCAGTCAGTCAGTCAGTCAGTCAGTCCAGTCTCAGTAAGTCAGGCAGTTAGTCAGTCAGTCTCGGTCAGTCAGTGAGTCAGTCAGTCAGTGAGTCAGTCTGTCAGTCAGGCAGTATCAGTCAGGCAGTAAGACTCCGCTCGACAGAACTCCGATAGCCTAATGGCTAGACCGCTGGTCTTCCAAGCGAGTGGCCTGGGTTCGAGTCCCAGCCGCAGCGAATATCTTCAATGTATATATTTCTTTTCTAATTTGAAAATTCTTTTTTTTTCAATTTCTTTCCTTTGCAATTATTGATTATTTATGTAGGGAAGAAAATTCTGAGTCAGTTTAATTTTTCGACACGAAGATTTCAAAGTGTTTAAATAAACAATTACCAAGGTGCATTTTTTGTTTTTATTATATTTAAAACTCCCACCGACAGAGCTCCCATAGACTAATGGCTAGAGTGTTAGGCTTCCAAGCGAGTGGCCCTGGGTTCGAGGCCCAGCCTGAACGAAAATCTTCAATGTATACTTTTAGTTTCTAATTTGAAATTTCTTCTTCTTTTTTTTTAATTTTTCTCTTTTGCGAATATTGATTATTTATGTAGGGAGAAAAATTCTGAGTCAGTTTAATTATTCGACCTGTAAATTTCAAAGTGTTTGAATCAATAATTACCAAGGTGCATTTTTTGTTTTTATTATATTTAAGACTTCCATCGACAGAGCTCCGATAGCCTAATGGCTAGACCGTTGGGTTCCTAGCGCGTGGTACTGGGATCGAGTCCCGGCCGGAAAGGAAATCTTAAATGCAAATATTTTTTCTAATTTTATAATTCTTTTTTTTTTATTTTTCCCTTTTGCGAAGTCAGTCATTCAGTCTGACAGTCAATCAGTCAAGCACTCAGTCATTCAGTCTCAGTCAGTCAGTCCAGTCAGTCAGTCACTCAGTCAGTCAGTTAGTCCTTCAGCCAGTCAGTCAAGCAGTCAGTCATTTAGTCTCAGTCAGTCAGTCATTCAGTCAGTCAGTCAGTCAGGCAGTCAGTCAGTCAGTCAGTCGGTCAGTCCTGTGCAGTCAGTTAGTCACTAAAGCAGTCAGTCAGTCTCAGTCAGTCAGTCAGTCAGTCAGTCCAGTCCAGTCTCAGTCAGTCAGTCAGTCAGTCTCGGTCAGTCAGTCAGTCAGTCATTCAGTCAGTCAGTCAGTCAGGCAGTCAGTCAGTCGGTCAGCCTTATTCAGTCAGTCTGTCAGTCAGTCAGTCAGTCAGCCTTATTCAGTCAGTCTGTCAGTCATCCTTATTCAGTCAGTCTGTCAGTTAGTCAGTCGGTCAGTCCTGTCCAGTCAGTTAGTCAGTCAAGCAGTCAGTCAGGTAGTCAAGCAGTCAGTCAGTCAGTGTCAGTCAGTCATTTAGTCATTCAGTCAGTCAGTGAAATAGCCAGTCAGAGAGTCAAGCAGTCAGTCAGTCAGTCTCAGTCAGTCAGTTAGTCAGTCAGTCAGTCAGTCAGTCAGTCAGTCCAGTCTCAGTCAGTCAGGCAGTTAGTCAGTCAGTCTCGGTCAGTCAGTGAGACAGTCAGTCAGTATCAGTCAGTCAGTGAGTCAGTCTGTCAGTCAGGCAGTATCAGTCAGGCAGTAAGACTCCGCTCGACAGAACTCCGATAGCCTAATGGCTAGACCGCTGGTCTTCCAAGCGAGTGGCCTGGGTTCGTGTCCCAGCCGGAGCGAATATCTTCAATGTATATATTTCTTTTCTAATTTGAAAATTCTTTTTTTTTCAATTTCTTTCCTTTGCAATTATTGATTATTTATGTAGGGAAGAAAATTCTGAGTCAGTTTAATTTTTCGACACGAAGATTTCAAAGTGTTTAAATAAACAATTACCAAGGTGCATTTTTTGTTTTTATTATATTTAAAACTCCCACCGACAGAGCTCCCATAGACTAATGGCTAGAGTGTTAGGCTTCCAAGCGAGTGGCCCTGGGTTCGAGTCCCAGCCTGAACGAAAATCTTCAATGTATACTTTTAGTTTCTAATTTGAAATTTCTTCTTCTTTTTTTTTTAATTTTTCTCTTTTGCGAATATTGATTATTTATGTAGGGAGAAAAATTCTGAGTCAGTTTAATTATTCGACCTGTAAATTTCAAAGTGTTTGAATCAATAATTACCAAGGTGCATTTTTTGTTTTTATTATATTTAAGACTTCCATCGACAGAGCTCCGATAGCCTAATGGCTAGACCGTTGGGTTCCTAGCGCGTGGTACTGGGATCGAGTCCCGGCCGGAAAGGAAATCTTAAATGCAAATATTTTTTTCTAATTTTATAATTCTTTTTTTTTATTTTTCCCTTTTGCGAAGTCAGTCAGTCAGTCTGACAGTCAATCAGTCAAGCACTCAGTCATTCAGTCTCAGTCAGTCAGTCCAGTCAGTCAGTCACTCAGTCAGTCAGTTAGTCCTTCAGCCAGTCAGTCAAGCAGTCAGTCATTTAGTCTCAGTCAGTCAGTCATTCAGTCAGTCAGTCAGTCAGGCAGTCAGTCAGTCAGTCAGTCGGTCAGTCCTGTGTAGTCAGTTAGTTACTAAAGCAGTCAGTCAGTCTCAGTCAGTCAGTCAGTCAGTCAGTCCAGTCCAGTCTCAGTCAGTCAGTCAGTCAGTCTCGGTCAGTCAGTCTCGGTCAGTCAGTCAGTCAGTCATTCAGTCAGTCAGTCAGTCAGGCAGTCAGTCAGTCGGTCAGCCTTATTCAGTCAGTCTGTCAGTCAGTCAGTCAGTCAGCCTTATTCAGTCAGTCTGTCAGTCATCCTTATTCAGTCAGTCTGTCAGTCAGTCAGTCGGTCAGTCCTGTCCAGTCAGTTAGTCAGTCAAGCAGTCAGTCAGGTAGTCAAGCAGTCAGTCAGTCAGTGTCAGTCAGTCATTTTGTCATTCAGTCAGTCAGTGAAATAGCCAGTCAGAGAGTCAAGCAGTCAGTCAGTCAGTCTCAGTCAGTCAGTTAGTCAGTCAGTCAGTCAGTCAGTCAGTCAGTCCAGTCTCAGTCAGTCAGGCAGTTAGTCAGTCAGTCTCGGTCAGTCAGTGAGTCAGTCAGTCAGTATCAGTCAGTCAGTGAGTCAGTCTGTCAGTCAAGCAGTATCAGTCAGGCAGTAAGACTCCGCTCGACAGAACTCCGATAGCCTAATGGCTAGACCGCTGGTCTTCCAAGCGAGTGGCCTGGGTTCGAGTCCCAGCCGGAGCGAATATCTTCAATGTATATATTTCTTTTCTAATTTGAAAATTCTTTTTTTTTTCAATTTCTTTCCTTTGCAATTATTGATTATTTATGTAGGGAAGAAAATTCTGAGTCAGTTTAATTTTTCGACACGAAGATTTCAAAGTGTTTAAATAAACAATTACCAAGGTGCATTTTTTGTTTTTATTATATTTAAAACTCCCACCGACAGAGCTCCCATAGACTAATGGCTAGAGTGTTAGGCTTCCAAGCGAGTGGCCCTGGGTTCCAGTCCCAGCCTGAACGAAAATCTTCAATGTATACTTTTAGTTTCTAGTTTGAAATTTCTTCTTCTTTTTTTTTTTAATTTTTCTCTTTTGCGAATATCGATTATTTATGTAGGGAGAAAAATTCTGAGTCAGTTTAAATATTCGACCTGTAAATTTCAAAGTGTTTGAATCAATAATTACCAAGGTGCATTTTTTGTTTTTATTATATTTAAGACTTCCATCGACAGAGCTCCGATAGCCTAATGGCTAGACCGTTGGGTTCCAAGCGCGTGGTACTGGGTTCGAGTCCCGGCCGGAACGAAAATCTTCCATGTATATATTTCTCTTCTAATTTGAAGATTCTTTTTTTTTTCCATTTCTTTCTTTTGCAAATATGGATTATTTATGTACGGAAGAAAATTCTGAGTCAGTTTAATCATTCGACCTTTAGATTTCAAAGATTTTAGATCAATAATTACTAAGGTGCATTTTTTGTTTTTATTATAATTAAGACACCGATCAACAGAGATCCGATAGTATATTGGCGAGAGCGTTGGGCTTCCATGAGTGTCGCCCTGGGTTCAAATCCCAGCCGGAAAGGAAATCTTAAATGCAAATATTTTTTTCTAATTTTATAATTCTTTTTTTTTTATTTTTCCCTTTTGCGAAGTCAGTCAGTCAGTCTGACAGTCAATCAGTCAAACACTCAGTCATTCAGTCTCAGTCAGTCAGTCCAGTCAGTCAGTCACTCAGTCAGTCAGTTAGTCCTTCAGCCAGTCAGTCAAGCAGTCAGTCATTTAGTCTCAGTCAGTCAGTCATTCAGTCAGTCAGTCAGTCAGGCAGTCAGTCAGTCAGTCAGTCGGTCAGTCCTGTGCAGTCAGTTAGTCACTAAAGCAGTCAGTCAGTCTCAGTCAGTCAGTCAGTCCAGTCCAGTCTCAGTCAGTCAGTCAGTCAGTCTCGCTCAGTCAGTCAGTCAGTCATTCAGTCAGTCAGTCAGGCAGTCAGTCAGTCGGTCACCTTATTCAGTCAGTCAGTCAGTCAGTCAGCCTTATTCAGTCAGTCTGTCAGTCATCCTTATTCAGTCAGTCTGTCAGTCAGTCAGTCGGTCAGTCCTGTCCAGTCAGTTAGTCAGTCAAGCAGTCAGTCAGGTAGTCAAGCAGTCAGTCAGTCAGTGTCAGTCAGTCATTTAGTCATTCAGTCAGTCAGTGAAATAGCCAGTCAGAGAGTCAAGCAGTCAGTCAGTCAGTCTCAGTCAGTCAGTTAGTCAGTCAGTCAGTTAGTCAGTCAGTCAGTCAGTCAGTCAGTCCAGTCTCAGTCAGTCAGGCAGTTAGTCAGTCAGTCTCGGTCAGTCAGTGAGTCAGTCAGTCAGTATCAGTCAGTCAGTGAGTCAGTCTGTCAGTCAGGCAGTATCAGTCAGGCAGTAAGACTCCGCTCGACAGAACTCCGATAGCCTAATGGCTAGACCGCTGGTCTTCCAAGCGAGTGGCCTGGGTTCGAGTCCCAGCCGGAGCGAATATCTTCAATGTATATATTTCTTTTCTAATTTGAAAATTCTTTTTTTTTTCAATTTCTTTCCTTTGCAATTATTGATTATTTATGTAGGGAAGAAAATTCTGAGTCAGTTTAATTTTTCGACACGAAGATTTCAAAGTGTTTAAATAAACAATTACCAAGGTGCATTTTTTGTTTTTATTATATTTAAAACTCCCACCGACAGAGCTCCCATAGACTAATGGCTAGAGTGTTAGGCTTCCAAGCGACTGGCCCTGGGTTCGAGTCCCAGCCTGAACGAAAATCTTCAATGTATACTTTTAGTTTCTAATTTGAAATTTCTTCTTCTTTTTTTTTTTTTTTAATTTTTCTCTTTTGCAAATATTGATTATTTATGTAGGGAGAAAAATTCTGAGTCAGTTTAATTATTCGACCTGTAAATTTCAAAGTGTTTGAATCAATAATTACCAAGGTGCATTTTTTGTTTTTATTATATTTAAGACTTCCATCGACAGAGCTCCGATAGCCTAATGGCTAGACCGTTGGGTTCCAAGCGCGTGGTACTGGGTTCGAGTCCCGGCCGGAACGAAAATCTTCAATGTATATATTTCTCTTCTAATTTGAAGATTCTTTTTTTTTTCAATTTCTTTCTTTTGCAAATATGGATTATTTATGTACGGAAGAAAATTCTGAGTCAGTTTAATCATTCGACCTTTAGATTTCAAAGATTTTAGATCAATAATTACTAAGGTGCATTTTTTGTTTTTATTATAATTAAGACACCGATCAACAGAGATCCGATAGTATATTGGCGAGAGCGTTGGGCTTCCATGAGTGTCGCCCTGGGTTCAAATCCCAGCCGGAAAGGAAATCTTAAATGCAAATATTTTTTTCTAATTTTATAATTCTTTTTTTTTTATTTTTCCCTTTTGCGAAGTCAGTCAGTCAGTCTGACAGTCAATCAGTCAAGCACTCAGTCATTCAGTCTCAGTCAGTCAGTCCAGTCAGTCAGTCACTCAGTCAGTCAGTTAGTCCTTCAGCCAGTCAGTCAAGCAGTCAGTCATTTAGTCTCAGTCAGTCAGTCATTCAGTCAGTCAGTCAGTCAGGCAGTCAGTCAGTCGGTCAGCCTTATTCAGTCAGTCTGTCAGTCAGTCAGTCAGTCAGCCTTATTCAGTCAGTCTGTCAGTCATCCTTATTCAGTCAGTCTGTCAGTCAGTCAGTCGGTCAGTCCTGTCCAGTCAGTTAGTCAGTCAAGCAGTCAGTCAGGTAGTCAAGCAGTCAGTCAGTCAGTGTCAGTCAGTCATTTAGTCATTCAGTCAGTCAGTGAAATAGCCAGTCAGAGAGTCAAGCAGTCAGTCAGTCAGTCTCAGTCAGTCAGTTAGTCAGTCAGTCAGTCAGTCAGTCAGTCAGTCCAGTCTCAGTCAGTCAGGCAGTTAGTCAGTCAGTCTCGGTCAGTTAGTGAGTCAGTCAGTCAGTATCAGTCAGTCAGTGAGTCAGTCTGTCAGTCAGGCAGTATCAGTCAGGCAGTAAGACTCCGCTCGACAGAACTCCGATAGCCTAATGGCTAGACCGCTGGTCTTCCAAGCGAGTGGCCTGGGTTCGAGTCCCAGCCGGAGCGAATATCTTCAATGTATATATTTCTTTTCTAATTTGAAAATTCTTTTTTTTTTCAATTTCTTTCCTTTGCAATTATTGATTATTTATGTAGGGAAGAAAATTCTGAGTCAGTTTAATTTTTCGACACGAAGATTTCAAAGTGTTTAAATAAACAATTACCAAGGTGCATTTTTTGTTTTTATTATATTTAAAACTCCCACCGACAGAGCTCCCATAGACTAATGGCTAGAGTGTTAGGCTTCCAAGCGAGTGGACCTGGGTTCCAGTCCCAGCCTGGACGAAAATCTTCAATGTATACTTTTAGTTTCTAATTTGAAATTTCTTCTTCTTTTTTTTTTAATTTTTCTCTTTTGCGAATATTGATTATTTATGTAGGGAGAAAAATTCTGAGTCAGTTTAATTATTCGACCTGTAAATTTCAAAGTGTTTGAATCAATAATTACCAAGGTGCATTTTTTGTTTTTATTATATTTAAGACTTCCATCGTCAGAGCTCCGATAGCCTAATGGCTAGACCGTTGGGTTCCAAGCGCGTGGTACTGGGTTCGAGTCCCGGCCGGAACGAAAGTCTTCCATGTATATATTTCTCTTCTAATTTGAAGATTCTTTTTTTTTTCAATTTCTTTCTTTTGCAAATATGGATTATTTATGTACGGAAGAAAATTCTGAGTCAGTTTAATCATTCGACCTTTAGATTTCAAAGATTTTAGATCAATAATTACTAAGGTGCATTTTTTGTTTTTATTATAATTAAGACACCGATCAACAGAGATCCGATAGTATATTGGCGAGAGCGTTGGGCTTCCATGAGTGTCGCCCTGGGTTCAAATCCCCGCCGGAAAGGAAATCTTAAATGCAAATATTTTTTTCTAATTTTATAATTCTTTTTTTTTTATTTTTCCCTTTTGCGAAGTCAGTCAGTCAGTCTGACAGTCAATCAGTCAAGCACTCAGTCATTCAGTCTCAGTCAGTCAGTCCAGTCAGTCAGTCACTCAGTCAGTCAGTTAGTCCTTCAGCCAGTCAGTCAAGCAGTCAGTCATTTAGTCTCAGTCAGTCAGTCATTCAGTCAGTCAGTCAGTCAGGCAGTCAGTCAGTCAGTCAGTCGGTCAGTCCTGTGCAGTCAGTTAGTCACTAAAGCAGTCAGTCAGTCTCAGTCAGTCAGTCAGTCCAGTCCAGTCTCAGTCAGTCAGTCAGTCAGTCTCAGTCAGTCAGTCAGTCAGTCATTCAGTCAGTCAGTCAGGCAGTCAGTCAGCCTTATTCAGTCAGTCTGTCAGTCATCCTTATTCAGTCAGTCTGTCAGTCAGTCAGTCGGTCAGTCCTGTCCAGTCAGTTAGTCAGTCAAGCAGTCAGTCAGGTAGTCAAGCAGTCAGTCAGTCAGTGTCAGTCAGTCATTTAGTCATTCAGTCAGTCAGTGAAATAGCCAGTCAGAGAGTCAAGCAGTCAGTCAGTCAGTCTCAGTCAGTCAGTTAGTCAGTCAGTCAGTCAGTCAGTCCAGTCTCAGTCAGTCAGGCAGTTAGTCAGTCAGTCTCGGTCAGTCAGTGAGTCAGTCAGTCAGTATCAGTCAGTCAGTGAGTCAGTCTGTCAGTCAGGCAGTATCAGTCAGGCAGTAAGACTCCGCTCGACAGAACTCCGATAGCCTAATGGCTAGACCGCTGGTCTTCGAAGCGAGTGGCCTGGGTTCGAGTCCCAGCCGGAGCGAATATCTTCAATGTATATATTTCTTTTCTAATTTGAAAATTCTTTTTTTTTTCAATTTCTTTCCTTTGCAATTATTGATTATTTATGTAGGGAAGAAAATTCTGAGTCAGTTTAATTTTTCGACACGAAGATTTCAAAGTGTTTAAATAAACAATTACCAAGGTGCATTTTTTGTTTTTATTATATTTAAAACTCCCACCGACAGAGCTCCCATAGACTAATGGCTAGAGTGTTAGGCTTCCAAGCGAGTGGCCCTGGGTTCGAGTCCCAGCCTGAACGAAAATCTTCAATGTATACTTTTAGTTTCTAATTTGAAATTTCTTCTTTTTTTTTAAATTTTTCTCTTTTGCGAATATTGATTATTTATGTAGGGAGAAAAATTCTGAGTCAGTTTAATTATTCGACCTGTAAATTTCAAAGTGTTTGAATCAATAATTACCAAGGTGCATTTTTTGTTTTTATTATATTTAAGACTTCCATCTACAGAGCTCCGATAGCCTAATGGCTAGACCGTTGGGTTCCTAGCGCGTGGTACTGGGATCGAGTCCCGGCCGGAAAGGAAATCTTAAATGCAAATATTTTTTTCTAATTTTATAATTCTTTTTTTTTATTTTTCCCTTTTGCGAAGTCAGTCAGTCAGTCTGACAGTCAATCAGTCAAGCACTCAGTCATTCAGTCTCAGTCAGTCAGTCCAGTCAGTCAGTCACTCAGTCAGTCAGTTAGTCCTTCAGCCAGTCAGTCAAGCAGTCAGTCATTTAGTCTCAGTCAGTCAGTCATTCAGTCAGTCAGTCAGTCAGGCAGTCAGTCAGTCAGTCAGTCGGTCAGTCCTGTGTAGTCAGTTAGTTACTAAAGCAGTCAGTCAGTCTCAGTCAGTCAGTCAGTCAGTCAGTCCAGTCCAGTCTCAGTCAGTCAGTCAGTCAGTCTCGGTCAGTCAGTCTCGGTCAGTCAGTCAGTCAGTCATTCAGTCAGTCAGTCAGTCAGGCAGTCAGTCAGTCGGTCAGCCTTATTCAGTCAGTCTGTCAGTCAGTCAGTCAGTCAGCCTTATTCAGTCAGTCTGTCAGTCATCCTTATTCAGTCAGTCTGTCAGTCAGTCAGTCGGTCAGTCCTGTCCAGTCAGTTAGTCAGTCAAGCAGTCAGACAGGTAGTCAAGCAGTCAGTCAGTCAGTGTCAGTCAGTCATTTTGTCATTCAGTCAGTCAGTGAAATAGCCAGTCAGAGAGTCAAGCAGTCAGTCAGTCAGTCTCAGTCAGTCAGTTAGTCAGTCAGTCAGTCAGTCAGTCAGTCAGTCCAGTCTCAGTCAGTCAGGCAGTTAGTCAGTCAGTCTCGGTCAGTCAGTGAGTCAGTCAGTCAGTATCAGTCAGTCAGTGAGTCAGTCTGTCAGTCAAGCAGTATCAGTCAGGCAGTAAGACTCCGCTCGACAGAACTCCGATAGCCTAATGGCTAGACCGCTGGTCTTCCAAGCGAGTGGCCTGGGTTCGAGTCCCAGCCGGAGCGAATATCTTCAATGTATATATTTCTTTTCTAATTTGAAAATTCTTTTTTTTTTCAATTTCTTTCCTTTGCAATTATTGATTATTTATGTAGGGAAGAAAATTCTGAGTCAGTTTAATTTTTCGACACGAAGATTTCAAAGTGTTTAAATAAACAATTACCAAGGTGCATTTTTTGTTTTTATTATATTTAAAACTCCCACCGACAGAGCTCCCATAGACTAATGGCTAGAGTGTTAGGCTTCCAAGCGAGTGGCCCTGGGTTCCAGTCCCAGCCTGAACGAAAATCTTCAATGTATACTTTTAGTTTCTAGTTTGAAATTTCTTCTTCTTTTTTTTTTTAATTTTTCTCTTTTGCGAATATTGATTATTTATGTAGGGAGAAAAATTCTGAGTCAGTTTAATTATTCGACCTGTAAATTTCAAAGTGTTTGAATCAATAATTACCAAGGTGCATTTTTTGTTTTTATTATATTTAAGACTTCCATCGACAGAGCTCCGATAGCCTAATGGCTAGACCGTTGGGTTCCAAGCGCGTGGTACTGGGTTCGAGTCCCGGCCGGAACGAAAATCTTCCATGTATATATTTCTCTTCTAATTTGAAGATTCTTTTTTTTTTCCATTTCTTTCTTTTGCAAATATGGATTATTTATGTACGGAAGAAAATTCTGAGTCAGTTTAATCATTCGACCTTTAGATTTCAAAGATTTTAGATCAATAATTACTAAGGTGCATTTTTTGTTTTTATTATAATTAAGACACCGATCAACAGAGATCCGATAGTATATTGGCGAGAGCGTTGGGCTTCCATGAGTGTCGCCCTGGGTTCAAATCCCAGCCGGAAAGGAAATCTTAAATGCAAATATTTTTTTCTAATTTTATAATTCTTTTTTTTTATTTTTCCCTTTTGCGAAGTCAGTCAGTCAGTCTGACAGTCAATCAGTCAAGCACTCAGTCATTCAGTCTCAGTCAGTCAGTCCAGTCAGTCAGTCACTCAGTCAGTCAGTTAGTCCTTCAGCCAGTCAGTCAAGCAGTCAGTCATTTAGTCTCAGTCAGTCAGTCATTCAGTCAGTCAGTCAGTCAGGCAGTCAGTCAGTCAGTCAGTCGGTCAGTCCTGTGCAGTCAGTTAGTCACTAAAGCAGTCAGTCAGTCTCAGTCAGTCAGTCAGTCCAGTCCAGTCTCAGTCAGTCAGTCAGTCAGTCTCGCTCAGTCAGTCAGTCAGTCATTCAGTCAGTCAGTCAGTCAGTCAGCCTTATTCAGTCAGTCTGTCAGTCATCCTTATTCAGTCAGTCTGTCAGTCAGTCAGTCGGTCAGTCCTGTCCAGTCAGTTAGTCAGTCAAGCAGTCAGTCAGGTAGTCAAGCAGTCAGTCAGTCAGTGTCAGTCAGTCATTTAGTCATTCAGTCAGTCAGTGAAATAGCCAGTCAGAGAGTCAAGCAGTCAGTCAGTCAGTCTCAGTCAGTCAGTTAGTCAGTCAGTCAGTCAGTCAGTCCAGTCTGAGTCAGTCAGGCAGTTAGTCAGTCAGTCTCGGTCAGTCAGTGAGTCAGTCAGTCAGTATCAGTCAGTCAGTGAGTCAGTCTGTCAGTCAGGCAGTATCAGTCAGGCAGTAAGACTCCGCGCGACAGAACTCCGATAGCCTAATGGCTAGACCGCTGGTCTTCCAAGCGAGTGGCCTGGGTTCGAGTCCCAGCCGGAGCGAATATCTTCAATGTATATATTTCTTTTCTAATTTGAAAATTCTTTTTTTTTTCAATTTCTTTCCTTTGCAATTATTGATTATTTATGTAGGGAAGAAAATTCTGAGTCAGTATAATTTTTCGACACGAAGATTTCAAAGTGCTTAAATAAACAATTACCAAGGTGCATTTTTTGTTTTTATTATATTTAAAACTCCCACCGACAGAGCTCCCATAGACTAATGGCTAGAGTGTTAGGCTTCCAAGCGACTGGCCCTGGGTTCGAGTCCCAGCCTGAACGAAAATCTTCAATGTATACTTTTAGTTTCTAATTTGAAATTTCTTCTTCTTTTTTTTTTTAATTTTTCTCTTTTGCAAATATTGATTATTTATGTAGGGAGAAAAATTCTGAGTCAGTTTAATTATTCGACCTGTAAATTTCAAAGTGTTTGAATCAATAATTACCAAGGTGCATTTTTTGTTTTTATTATATTTAAGACTTCCATCGACAGAGCTCCGATAGCCTAATGGCTAGACCGTTGGGTTCCAAGCGCGTGGTACTGGGTTCGAGTCCCGGCCGGAACGAAAATCTTCAATGTATATATTTCTCTTCTAATTTGAAGATTCTTTTTTTTTTCAATTTCTTTCTTTTGCAAATATGGATTATTTATGTACGGAAGAAAATTCTGAGTCAGTTTAATCATTCGACCTTTAGATTTCAAAGATTTTAGATCAATAATTACTAAGGTGCATTTTTTGTTTTTATTATAATTAAGACACCGATCAACAGAGATCCGATAGTATATTGGCGAGAGCGTTGGGCTTCCATGAGTGTCGCCCTGGGTTCAAATCCCAGCCGGAAAGAAAATCTTAAATGCAAATATTTTTTTTCTAATTTTATAATTCTTTTTTTTTTATTTTTCCCTTTTGCGAAGTCAGTCAGTCAGTCTGACAGTCAATCAGTCAAGCACTCAGTCATTCAGTCTCAGTCAGTCAGTCCAGTCAGTCAGTCACTCAGTCAGTCAGTTAGTCCTTCAGCCAGTCAGTCAAGCAGTCAGTCATTTAGTCTCAGTCAGTCAGTCATTCAGTCAGTCAGTCAGTCAGGCAGTCAGTCAGTCAGTCAGTCGGTCAGTCCTGTGCAGTCAGTTAGTCACTAAAGCAGTCAGTCAGTCTCAGTCAGTCAGTCAGTCAGTCAGTCAGTCATTCAGTCAGTCAGTCAGGCAGTCAGTCAGTCGGTCAGCCTTATTCAGTCAGTCAGTCAGTCAGTCAGCCTTATTCAGTCAGTCTGTCAGTCATCCTTATTCAGTCAGTCTGTCAGTCAGTCAGTCGGTCAGTCCTGTCCAGTCAGTTAGTCAGTCAAGCAGTCAGTCAGGTAGTCAAGCAGTCAGTCAGTCAGTGTCAGTCAGTCATTTAGTCATTCAGTCAGTCAGTGAAATAGCCAGTCAGAGAGTCAAGCAGTCAGTCAGTCAGTCTCAGTCAGTCAGTTAGTCAGTCAGTCAGTTAGTCAGTCAGTCAGTCAGTCAGTCCAGTCTCAGTCAGTCAGGCAGTTAGTCAGTCAGTCTCGGTCAGTCAGTGAGTCAGTCAGTCAGTATCAGTCAGTCAGTGAGTCAGTCTGTCAGTCAGGCAGTATCAGTCAGGCAGTAAGACTCCGCTCGACAGAACTCCGATAGCCTAATGGCTAGACCGCTGGTCTTCCAAGCGAGTGGCCTGGGTTCGAGTCCCAGCCGGAGCGAATATCTTCAATGTATATATTTCTTTTCTAATTTGAAAATTCTTTTTTTTTTCAATTTCTTTCCTTTGCAATTATTGATTATTTATGTAGGGAAGAAAATTCTGAGTCAGTTTAATTTTTCGACACGAAGATTTCAAAGTGTTTAAATAAACAATTACCAAGGTGCATTTTTTGTTTTTATTATATTTAAAACTCCCACCGACAGAGCTCCCATAGACTAATGGCTAGAGTGTTAGGCTTCCAAGCGACTGGCCCTGGGTTCGAGTCCCAGCCTGAACGAAAATCTTCAATGTATACTTTTAGTTTCTAATTTGAAATTTCTTCTTCTTTTTTTTTTTTTTAATTTTTCTCTTTTGCAAATATTGATTATTTATGTAGGGAGAAAAATTCTGAGTCAGTTTAATTATTCGACCTGTAAATTTCAAAGTGTTTGAATCAATAATTACCAAGGTGCATTTTTTGTTTTTATTATATTTAAGACTTCCATCGACAGAGCTCCGATAGCCTAATGGCTAGACCGTTGGGTTCCAAGCGCGTGGTACTGGGTTCGAGTCCCGGCCGGAACGAAAATCTTCAATGTATATATTTCTCTTCTAATTTGAAGATTCTTTTTTTTTTTCAATTTCTTTCTTTTGCAAATATGGATTATTTATGTACGGAAGAAAATTCTGAGTCAGTTTAATCATTCGACCTTTAGATTTCAAAGATTTTAGATCAATAATTACTAAGGTGCATTTTTTGTTTTTATTATAATTAAGACACCGATCAACAGAGATCCGATAGTATATTGGCGAGAGCGTTGGGCTTCCATGAGTGTCGCCCTGGGTTCAAATCCCAGCCGGAAAGGAAATCTTAAATGCAAATATTTTTTTCTAATTTTATAATTCTTTTTTTTTTATTTTTCCCTTTTGCGAAGTCAGTCAGTCAGTCTGACAGTCAATCAGTCAAGCACTCAGTCATTCAGTCTCAGTCAGTCAGTCCAGTCAGTCAGTCACTCAGTCAGTCAGTTAGTCCTTCAGCCAGTCAGTCATTTAGTCTCAGTCAGTCAGTCATTCAGTCAGTCAGTCAGTCAGGCGGTCAGTCAGTCGGTCAGCCTTATTCAGTCAGTCTGTCAGTCATCCTTATTCAGTCAGTCTGTCAGTCAGTCAGTCGGTCAGTCCTGTCCAGTCAGTTAGTCAGTCAAGCAGTCAGTCAGGTAGTCAAGCAGTCAGTCAGTCAGTGTCAGTCAGTCATTTAGTCATTCAGTCAGTCAGTGAAATAGCCAGTCAGAGAGTCAAGCAGTCAGTCAGTCAGTCTCAGTCAGTCAGTTAGTCAGTCAGTCAGTCAGTCAGTCCAGTCTCAGTCAGTCAGGCAGTTAGTCAGTCAGTCTCGGTCAGTTAGTGAGTCAGTCAGTCAGTATCAGTCAGTCAGTGAGTCAGTCTGTCAGTCAGGCAGTATCAGTCAGGCAGTAAGACTCCGCTCGACAGAACTCCGATAGCCTAATGGCTAGACCGCTGGTCTTCCAAGCGAGTGGCCTGGGTTCGAGTCCCAGCCGGAGCGAATATCTTCAATGTATATATTTCTTTTCTAATTTGAAAATTCTTTTTTTTTTCAATTTCTTTTCTTTGCAATTATTGATTATTTATGTAGGGAAGAAAATTCTGAGTCAGTTTAATTTTTCGACACGAAGATTTCAAAGTGTTTAAATAAACAATTACCAAGGTGCATTTTTTGTTTTTATTATATTTAAAACTCCCACCGACAGAGCTCCCATAGACTAATGGCTAGAGTGTTAGGCTTCCAAGCGAGTGGCCCTGGGTTCCAGTCCCAGCCTGGACGAAAATCTTCAATGTATACTTTTAGTTTCTAATTTGAAATTTCTTCTTCTTTTTTTTTTAATTTTTCTCTTTTGCGAATATTGATTATTTATGTAGGGAGAAAAATTCTGAGTCAGTTTAATTATTCGACCTGTAAATTTCAAAGTGTTTGAATCAATAATTACCAAGGTGCATTTTTTGTTTTTATTATATTTAAGACTTCCATCGACAGAGCTCCGATAGCCTAATGGCTAGACCGTTGGGTTCCAAGCGCGTGGTACTGGGTTCGAGTCCCGGCCGGAACGAAAATCTTCAATGTATATATTTCTCTTCTAATTTGAAGATTCTTTTTTTTTTCAATTTCTTTCTTTTGCAAATATGGATTATTTATGTACGGAAGAAAATTCTGAGTCAGTTTAATCATTCGACCTTTAGATTTCAAAGATTTTAGATCAATAATTACTAAGGTGCATTTTTTGTTTTTATTATAATTAAGACACCGATCAACAGAGATCCGATAGTATATTGGCGAGAGCGTTGGGCTTCCATGAGTGTCGCCCTGGGTTCAAATCCCAGCCGGAAAGGAAATCTTAAATGCAAATATTTTTTTCTAATTTTATAATTCTTTTTTTTTTATTTTTCCCTTTTGCGAAGTCAGTCAGTCAGTCTGACAGTCAATCAGTCAAGCACTTAGTCATTCAGTCTCAGTCAGTCAGTCCAGTCAGTCAGTCACTCAGTCAGTCAGTTAGTCCTTCAGCCAGTCAGTCAAGCAGTCAGTCATTTAGTCTCAGTCAGGCAGTCATTCAGTCAGTCAGTCAGTCAGGCAGTCAGTCAGTCGGTCAGCCTTATTCAGTCAGTCTGTCAGTCAGTCAGTCAGTCAGCCTTATTCAGTCAGTCTGTCAGTCATCCTTATTCAGTCAGTCTGTCAGTCAGTCAGTCGGTCAGTCCTGTCCAGTCAGTTAGTCAGTCAAGCAGTCAGTCAGGTAGTCAAGCAGTCAGTCAGTCAGTGTCAGTCAGTCATTTAGTCATTCAGTCAGTCAGTGAAATAGCCAGTCAGAGAGTCAAGCAGTCAGTCAGTCAGTCTCAGTCAGTCAGTTAGTCAGTCAATCAGTCAGTCAGTCAGTCAGTCCAGTCTCAGTCAGTCAGGCAGTTAGTCAGTCAGTCTCGGTCAGTTAGTGAGTCAGTCAGTCAGTATCAGTCAGTCAGTGAGTCAGTCTGTCAGTCAGGCAGTATCAGTCAGGCAGTAAGACTCCGCTCGACAGAACTCCGATAGCCTAATGGCTAGACCGCTGGTCTTCCAAGCGAGTGGCCTGGGTTCGAGTCCCAGCCGGAGCGAATATCTTCAATGTATATATTTCTTTTCTAATTTGAAAATTCTTTTTTTTTTCAATTTCTTTCCTTTGCAATTATTGATTATTTATGTAGGGAAGAAAATTCTGAGTCAGTTTAATTTTTCGACACGAAGATTTCAAAGTGTTTAAATAAACAATTACCAAGGTGCATTTTTTGTTTTTATTATATTTAAAACTCCCACCGACAGAGCTCCCATAGACTAATGGCTAGAGTGTTAGGCTTCCAAGCGAGTGGCCCTGGGTTCCAGTCCCAGCCTGGACGAAAATCTTCAATGTATACTTTTAGTTTCTAATTTGAAATTTCTTCTTCTTTTTTTTTTAATTTTTCTCTTTTGCGAATATTGATTATTTATGTAGGGAGAAAAATTCTGAGTCAGTTTAATTATTCGACCTGTAAATTTCAAAGTGTTTGAATCAATAATTACCAAGGTGCATTTTTTGTTTTTATTATATTTAAGACTTCCATCGACAGAGCTCCGATAGCCTAATGGCTAGACCGTTGGGTTCCAAGCGCGTGGTACTGGGTTCGAGTCCCGGCCGGAACGAAAATCTTCCATGTATATATTTCTCTTCTAATTTGAAGATTCTTTTTTTTTTCAATTTCTTTCTTTTGCAAATATGGATTATTTATGTACGGAAGAAAATTCTGAGTCAGTTTAATCATTCGACCTTTAGATTTCAAAGATTTTAGATCAATAATTACTAAGGTGCATTTTTTGTTTTTATTATAATTAAGACACCGATCAACAGAGATCCGATAGTATATTGGCGAGAGCGTTGGGCTTCCATGAGTGTCGCCCTGGGTTCAAATCCCAGCCGGAAAGGAAATCTTAAATGCAAATATTTTTTTCTAATTTTATAATTCTTTTTTTTTTATTTTTCCCTTTTGCGAAGTCAGTCAGTCAGTCTGACAGTCAATCAGTCAAGCACTCAGTCATTCAGTCTCAGTCAGTCAGTCCAGTCAGTCAGTCACTCAGTCAGTCAGTTAGTCCTTCAGCCAGTCAGTCAAGCAGTCAGTCATTTAGTCTCAGTCAGGCAGTCATTCAGTCAGTCAGTCAGTCAGGCAGTCAGTCAGTCGGTCAGCCTTATTCAGTCAGTCTGTCAGTCAGTCAGTCAGTCAGCCTTATTCAGTCAGTCTGTCAGTCATCCTTATTCAGTCAGTCTGTCAGTCAGTCAGTCGGTCAGTCCTGTCCAGTCAGTTAGTCAGTCAAGCAGTCAGTCAGGTAGTCAAGCAGTCAGTCAGTGTCAGTCAGTCATTTAGTCATTCAGTCAGTCAGTGAAATAGCCAGTCAGAGAGTCAAGCAGTCAGTCAGTCAGTCTCAGTCAGTCAGTTAGTCAGTCAGTCAGTCAGTCAGTCAGTCAGTCAGTCCAGTCTCTGTCAGTCAGGCAGTTAGTCAGTCAGTCTCGGTCAGTTAGTGAGTCAGTCAGTCAGTATCAGTCAGTCAGTGAGTCAGTCTGTCAGTCAGGCAGTATCAGTCAGGCAGTAAGACTCCGCTCGACAGAACTCCGATAGCCTAATGGCTAGACCGCTGGTCTTCCAAGCGAGTGGCCTGGGTTCGAGTCCCAGCCGGAGCGAATATCTTCAATGTATATATTTCTTTTCTAATTTGAAAATTCTTTTTTTTTTCAATTTCTTTCCTTTGCAATTATTGATTATTTATGTAGGGAAGAAAATTCTGAGTCAGTTTAATTTTTCGACACGAAGATTTCAAAGTGTTTAAATAAACAATTACCAAGGTGCATTTTTTGTTTTTATTATATTTAAAACTCCCACCGACAGAGCTCCCATAGACTAATGGCTAGAGTGTTAGGCTTCCAAGCGAGTGGCCCTGGGTTCCAGTCCCAGCCTGGACGAAAATCTTCAATGTATACTTTTAGTTTCTAATTTGAAATTTCTTCTTCTTTTTTTTTTAATTTTTCTCTTTTGCGAATATTGATTATTTATGTAGGGAGAAAAATTCTGAGTCAGTTTAATTATTCGACCTGTAAATTTCAAAGTGTTTGAATCAATAATTACCAAGGTGCATTTTTTGTTTTTATTATATTTAAGACTTCCATCGACAGAGCTCCGATAGCCTAATGGCTAGACCGTTGGGTTCCAAGCGCGTGGTACTGGGTTCGAGTCCCGGCCGGAACGAAAATCTTCCATGTATATATTTCTCTTCTAATTTGAAGATTCTTTTTTTTTTCAATTTCTTTCTTTTGCAAATATGGATTATTTATGTACGGAAGAAAATTCTGAGTCAGTTTAATCATTCGACCTTTAGATTTCAAAGATTTTAGATCAATAATTACTAAGGTGCATTTTTTGTTTTTATTATAATTAAGACACCGATCAACAGAGATCCGATAGTATATTGGCGAGAGCGTTGGGCTTCCATGAGTGTCGCCCTGGGTTCAAATCCCCGCCGGAAAGGAAATCTTAAATGCAAATATTTTTTTCTAATTTTATAATTCTTTTTTTTTTATTTTTCCCTTTTGCGAAGTCAGTCAGTCAGTCTGACAGTCAATCAGTCAAGCACTCAGTCATTCAGTCTCAGTCAGTCAGTCCAGTCAGTCAGTCACTCAGTCAGTCAGTTAGTCCTTCAGCCAGTCAGTCAAGCAGTCAGTTATTTAGTCTCAGTCAGTCAGTCATTCAGTCAGTCAGGCAGTCAGTCAGTCAGTCAGTCGGTCAGTCCTGTGCAGTCAGTTAGTCACTAAAGCAGTCAGTCAGTCTCAGTCAGTCAGTCAGTCCAGTCCAGTCTCAGTCAGTCAGTCAGTCAGTCTCAGTCAGTCAGTCAGTCAGTCATTCAGTCAGTCAGTCAGGCAGTCAGTCAGTCGGTCAGCCTTATTCAGTCAGTCTGTCAGTCAGTCAGTCAGTCAGCCTTATTCAGTCAGTCTGTCAGTCATCCTTATTCAGTCAGTCTGTCAGTCAGTCAGTCGGTCAGTCCTGTCCAGTCAGTTAGTCAGTCAAGCAGTCAGTCAGGTAGTCAAGCAGTCAGTCAGTCAGTGTCAGTCAGTCATTTAGTCATTCAGTCAGTCAGTGAAATAGCCAGTCAGAGAGTCAAGCAGTCAGTCAGTCAGTCTCAGTCAGTCAGTTAGTCAGTCAGTCAGTCAGTCAGTCCAGTCTCAGTCAGTCAGGCAGTTAGTCAGTCAGTCTCGGTCAGTCAGTGAGTCAGTCAGTCAGTATCAGTCAGTCAGTGAGTCAGTCTGTCAGTCAGGCAGTATCAGTCAGGCAGTAAGACTCCGCTCGACAGAACTCCGATAGCCTAATGGCTAGACCGCTGGTCTTCGAAGCGAGTGGCCTGGGTTCGAGTCCCAGCCGGAGCGAATATCTTCAATGTATATATTTCTTTTCTAATTTGAAAATTCTTTTTTTTTTCAATTTCTTTCCTTTGCAATTATTGATTATTTATGTAGGGAAGAAAATTCTGAGTCAGTTTAATTTTTCGACACGAAGATTTCAAAGTGTTTAAATAAACAATTACCAAGGTGCATTTTTTGTTTTTATTATATTTAAAACTCCCACCGACAGAGCTCCCATAGACTAATGGCTAGAGTGTTAGGCTTCCAAGCGAGTGGCCCTGGGTTCGAGTCCCAGCCTGAACGAAAATCTTCAATGTATACTTTTAGTTTCTAATTTGAAATTTCTTCTTTTTTTTTAAATTTTTCTCTTTTGCGAATATTGATTATTTATGTAGGGAGAAAAATTCTGAGTCAGTTTAATTATTCGACCTGTAAATTTCAAAGTGTTTGAATCAATAATTACCAAGGTGCATTTTTTGTTTTTATTATATTTAAGACTTCCATCGACAGAGCTCCGATAGCCTAATGGCTAGACCGTTGGGTTCCTAGCGCGTGGTACTGCGTTAGAGTCCAGGCCGGAAAGGAAATCTTAAATGCAAATATTTTTTTCTAATTTTATAATTCTTTTTTTTTATTTTTCCCCTTTGCGAAGTCAGTCAGTCAGTCTGACAGTCAATCAGTCAAGCACTCAGTCATTCAGTCTCAGTCAGTCAGTCCAGTCAGTCAGTCACTCAGTCAGTCAGTTAGTCCTTCAGCCAGTCAGTCAAGCAGTCAGTCATTTAGTCTCAGTCAGTCAGTCATTCAGTCAGTCAGTCAGTTAGGCAGTCAGTCAGTCAGTCAGTCGGTCAGTCCTGTGCAGTCAGTTAGTCACTAAAGCAGTCAGTCAGTCTCAGTCAGTCAGTCAGTCCAGTCCAGTCTCAGTCAGTCAGTCAGTCTCGGTCAGTCAGTCAGTCAGTCATTCAGTCAGTCAGTCAGTCAGGCAGTCAGTCAGTCGGTCAGCCTTATTCAGTCAGTCTGTCAGTCAGTCAGTCAGTCAGCCTTATTCAGTCAGTCTGTCAGTCATCCTTATTCAGTCAGTCTGTCGGTCAGTCAGTCGGTCAGTCCTGTCCAGTCAGTTAGTCAGTCAAGCAGTCAGTCAGGTAGTCAAGCAGTCAGTCAGTCAGTGTCAGTCAGTCATTTAGTCATTCAGTCAGTCAGTGAAATAGCCAGTCAGAGAGTCAAGCAGTCAGTCAGTTAGTCTCAGTCAGTCAGTTAGTCAGTCAGTCAGTCCAGTCTCAGTCAGTCAGGCAGTTAGTCAGTCAGTCTCGGTCAGTCAGTGAGTCAGTCAGTCAGTATCAGTCAGTCAGTGAGTCAGTCTGTCAGTCAGGCAGTATCAGTCAGGCAGTAAGACTCCGCTCGACAGAACTCCGATAGCCTAATGGCTAGACCGCTGGTCTTCCAAGCGAGTGGCCTGGGTTCGAGTCCCAGCCGGAGCGAATATCTTCAATGTATATATTTCTTTTCTAATTTGAAAATTCTTTTTTTTTTCAATTTCTTTCCTTTGCAATTATTGATTATTTATGTAGGGAAGAAAATTCTGAGTCAGTTTAATTTTTCGACACGAAGATTTCAAAGTGTTTAAATAAACAATTACCAAGGTGCATTTTTTGTTTTTATTATATTTAAAACTCCCACCGACAGAGCTCCCATAGACTAATGGCTAGAGTGTTAGGCTTCCAAGCGAGTGGCCCTGGGTTCGAGTCCCAGCCTGAACGAAAATCTTCAATGTATACTTTTAGTTTCTAATTTGAAATTTCTTCTTCTTTTTTTTTTTAATTTTTCTCTTTTGCAAATATTGATTATTTATGTAGGGAGAAAAATTCTGAGTCAGTTTAATTATTCGACCTGTAAATTTCAAAGTGTTTGAATCAATAATTACCAAGGTGCATTTTTTGTTTTTATTATATTTAAGACTTCCATCGACAGAGCTCCGATAGCCTAATGGCTAGACCGTTGGGTTCCAAGCGCGTGGTACTGGGTTCGAGTCCCAGCCGGAACGAAAATCTTCAATGTATATATTTCTCTTCTAATTTGAAGATTCTTTTTTTTTTCAATTTCTTTCTTTTGCAAATATGGATTATTTATGTACGGAAGAAAATTCTGAGTCAGTTTAATCATTCGACCTTTAGATTTCAAAGATTTTAGATCAATAATTACTAAGGTGCATTTTTTGTTTTTATTATAATTAAGACACCGATCAACAGAGATCCGATAGTATATTGGCGAGAGCGTTGGGCTTCCATGAGTGTCGCCCTGGGTTCAAATCCCAGCCGGAAAGGAAATCTTAAATGCAAATATTTTTTTCTAATTTTATAATTCTTTTTTTTTTATTTTTCCCTTTTGCGAAGTCAGTCAGTCAGTCTGACAGTCAATCAGTCAAGCACTCAGTCATTCAGTCTCAGTCAGTCAGTCCAGTCAGTCAGTCACTCAGTCAGTCAGTTAGTCCTTCAGCCAGTCAGTCAAGCAGTCAGTCATTTAGTCTCAGTCAGTCAGTCATTCAGTCAGTCAGTCAGTCAGGCAGTCAGTCAGTCGGTCAGCCTTATTCAGTCAGTCTGTCAGTCAGTCAGTCAGTCAGCCTTATTCAGTCAGTCTGTCAGTCATCCTTATTCAGTCAGTGTGTCAGTCAGTCAGTCGGTCAGTCCTGTCCAGTCAGTTAGTCAGTCAAGCAGTCAGTCAGGTAGTCAAGCAGTCAGTCAGTCAGTGTCAGTCAGTCATTTAGTCATTCAGTCAGTCAGTGAAATAGCCAGTCAGAGAGTCAAGCAGTCAGTCAGTCAGTCTCAGTCAGTCAGTTAGTCAGTCAGTCAGTCAGTCAGTCAGTCAGTCCAGTCTCAGTCAGTCAGGCAGTTAGTCAGTCAGTCTCGGTCAGTTAGTGAGTCAGTCAGTCAGTATCAGTCAGTCAGTGAGTCAGTCCAGTCTCAGTCAGTCAGGCAGTTAGTCAGTCAGTCTCGGTCAGTTAGTGAGTCAGTCAGTCAGTATCAGTCAGTCAGTGAGTCAGTCTGTCAGTCAGGCAGTATCAGTCAGGCAGTAAGACTCCGCTCGACAGAACTCCGATAGCCTAATGGCTAGACCGCTGGTCTTCCAAGCGAGTGGCCTGGGTTCGAGTCCCAGCCGGAGCGAATATCTTCAATGTATATATTTCTTTTCTAATTTGAAAATTCTTTTTTTTTTTCAATTTCTTTCCTTTGCAATTATTGATTATTTATGTAGGGAAGAAAATTCTGAGTCAGTTTAATTTTTCGACACGAAGATTTCAAAGTGTTTAAATAAACAATTACCAAGGTGCATTTTTTGTTTTTATTATATTTAAAACTCCCACCGACAGAGCTCCCATAGACTAATGGCTAGAGTGTTAGGCTTCCAAGCGAGTGGCCCTGGGTTCCAGTCCCAGCCTATACGAAAATCTTCAATGTATACTTTTAGTTTCTAATTTGAAATTTCTTCTTCTTTTTTTTTTAATTTTTCTCTTTTGCGAATATTGATTATTTATGTAGGGAGAAAAATTCTGAGTCAGTTTAATTATTCGACATGTAAATTTCAAAGTGTTTGAATCAATAATTACCAAGGTGCATTTTTTGTTTTTATTATATTTAAGACTTCCATCGACAGAGCTCCGATAGCCTAATGGCTAGACCGTTGGGTTCCAAGCGCGTGGTACTGGGTTCGAGTCCCGGCCGGAACGAAAATCTTCAATGTATATATTTCTCTTCTAATTTGAAGATTCTTTTTTTTTTAAATTTCTTTCTTTTGCAAATATGGATTATTTATGTACGGAAGAAAATTCTGAGTCAGTTTAATCATTCGACCTTTAGATTTCAAAGATTTTAGATCAATAATTACTAAGGTGCATTTTTTGTTTTTATTATATTTAAGACACCGATCAACAGAGATCCGATAGTATATTGGCGAGAGCGTTGGGCTTCCATGAGTGTCGCCCTGGGTTCAAATCCCAGCCGGAAAGGAAATCTTAAATGCAAATATTTTTTTCTAATTTTATAATTCTTTTTTTTTTTATTTTTCCCTTTTGCGAAGTCAGTCAGTCAGTCTGACAGTCAATCAGTCAAGCACTCAGTCATTCAGTCTCAGTCAGTCAGTCCAGTCAGTCAGTCACTCAGTCAGTCAGTTAGTCCTTCAGCCAGTCAGTCAAGCAGTCAGTCATTTAGTCTCAGTCAGTCAGTCATTCAGTCAGTCAGTCAGTCAGGCAGTCAGTCAGTCGGTCAGCCTTATTCAGTCAGTCTGTCAGTCAGTCAGTCAGTCAGCCTTATTCAGTCAGTCTGTCAGTCATCCTTATTCAGTCAGTCTGTCGGTCAGTCAGTCGGTCAGTCCTGTCCAGTCAGTTAGTCAGTCAAGCAGTCAGTCAGGTAGTCAAGCAGTCAGTCAGTCAGTGTCAGTCAGTCATTTAGTCATTCAGTCAGTCAGTGAAATAGCCAGTCAGAGAGTCAAGCAGTCAGTCAGTTAGTCTCAGTCAGTCAGTTAGTCAGTCAGTCAGTCAGTCAGTCAGTCAGTCCAGTCTCAGTCAGTCAGGCAGTTAGTCAGTCAGTCTCGGTCAGTCAGTGAGTCAGTCAGTCAGTATCAGTCAGTCAGTGAGTCAGTCTGTCAGTCAGGCAGTATCAGTCAGGCAGTAAGACTCCGCTCGACAGAACTCCGATAGCCTAATGGCTAGACCGCTGGTCTTCCAAGCGAGTGGCCTGGGTTCGAGTCCCAGCCGGAGCGAATATCTTCAATGTATATATTTCTTTTCTAATTTGAAAATTCTTTTTTTTTTCAATTTCTTTCCTTTGCAATTATTGATTATTTATGTAGGGAAGAAAATTCTGAGTCAGTTTAATTTTTAGACACGAAGATTTCAAAGTGTTTAAATAAACAATTACCAAGGTGCATTTTTTGTTTTTATTATATTTAAAACTCCCACCGACAGAGCTCCCATAGACTAATGGCTAGAGTGTTAGGCTTCCAAGCGAGTGGCCCTGGGTTCGAGTCCCAGCCTGAACGAAAATCTTCAATGTATACTTTTAGTTTCTAATTTGAAATTTCTTCTTCTTTTTTTTTTTTTTAATTTTTCTCTTTTGCAAATATTGATTATTTATGTAGGGAGAAAAATTCTGAGTCAGTTTAATTATTCGACCTGTAAATTTCAAAGTGTTTGAATCAATAATTACCAAGGTGCATTTTTTGTTTTTATTATATTTAAGACTTCCATCGACAGAGCTCCGATAGCCTAATGGCTAGACCGTTGGGTTCCAAGCGCGTGGTACTGGGTTCGAGTCCCGGCCGGAACGAAAATCTTCAATGTATATATTTCTCTTCTAATTTGAAGATTCTTTTTTTTTTCAATTTCTTTCTTTTGCAAATATGGATTATTTATGTACGGAAGAAAATTCTGAGTCAGTTTAATCATTCGACCTTTAGATTTCAAAGATTTTAGATCAATAATTACTAAGGTGCATTTTTTGTTTTTATTATAATTAAGACACCGATCAACAGAGATCCGATAGTATATTGGCGAGAGCGTTGGGCTTCCATGAGTGTCGCCCTGGGTTCAAATCCCAGCCGGAAAGGAAATCTTAAATGCAAATATTTTTTTCTAATTTTATAATTCTTTTTTTTTTATTTTTCCCTTTTGCGAAGTCAGTCAGTCAGTCTGACAGTCAATCAGTCAAGCACTCAGTCATTCAGTCTCAGTCAGTCAGTCCAGTCAGTCAGTCACTCAGTCAGTCAGTTAGTCCTTCAGCCAGTCAGTCAAGCAGTCAGTCATTTAGTCTCAGTCAGTCAGTCATTCAGTCAGTCAGTCAGTCAGTCAGCCTTATTCAGTCAGTCTGTCAGTCATCCTTATTCAGTCAGTCTGTCAGTCAGTCAGTCGGTCAGTCCTGTCCAGTCAGTTAGTCAGTCAAGCAGTCAGTCAGGTAGTCAAGCAGTCAGTCAGTCAGTGTCAGTCAGTCATTTAGTCATTCAGTCAGTCAGTGAAATAGCCACTCAGAGAGTCAAGCAGTCAGTCAGTCAGTCTCAGTCAGTCAGTTAGTCAGTCAGTCAGTCAGTCAGTCAGTCAGTCCAGTCTCAGTCAGTCAGGCAGTTAGTCAGTCAGTCTCGGTCAGTTAGTGAGTCAGTCAGTCAGTATCAGTCAGTCAGTGAGTCAGTCTGTCAGTCAGGCAGTATCAGTCAGGCAGTAAGACTCCGCTCGACAGAACTCCGATAGCCTAATGGCTAGACCGCTGGTCTTCCAAGCGAGTGGCCTGGGTTCGAGTCCCAGCCGGAGCGAATATCTTCAATGTATATATTTCTTTTCTAATTTGAAAATTCTTTTTTTTTTCAATTTCTTTCCTTTGCAATTATTGATTATTTATGTAGGGAAGAAAATTCTGAGTCAGTTTAATTTTTCGACACGAAGATTTCAAAGTGTTTAAATAAACAATTACCAAGGTGCATTTTTTGTTTTTATTATATTTAAAACTCCCACCGACAGAGCTCCCATAGACTAATGGCTAGAGTGTTAGGCTTCCAAGCGAGTGGCCCTGGGTTCCAGTCCCAGCCTGGACGAAAATCTTCAATGTATACTTTTAGTTTCTAATTTGAAATTTCTTCTTCTTTTTTTTTAATTTTTCTCTTTTGCGAATATTGATTATTTATGTAGGGAGAAAAATTCTGAGTCAGTTTAATTATTCGACCTGTAAATTTCAAAGTGTTTGAATCAATAATTACCAAGGTGCATTTTTTGTTTTTATTATATTTAAGACTTCCATCGACAGAGCTCCGATAGCCTAATGGCTAGACCGTTGGGTTCCAAGCGCGTGGTACTGGGTTCGAGTCCCGGCCGGAACGAAAATCTTCAATGTATATATTTCTCTTCTAATTTGAAGATTCTTTTTTTTTTCAATTTCTTTCTTTTGCAAATATGGATTATTTATGTACGGAAGAAAATTCTGAGTCAGTTTAATCATTCGACCTTTAGATTTCAAAGATTTTAGATCAATAATTACTAAGGTGCATTTTTTGTTTTTATTATAATTAAGACACCGATCAACAGAGATCCGATAGTATATTGGCGAGAGCGTTGGGCTTCCATGAGTGTCGCCCTGGGTTCAAATCCCAGCCGGAAAGGAAATCTTAAATGCAAATATTTTTTTCTAATTTTATAATTCTTTTTTTTTTATTTTTCCCTTTTGCGAAGTCAGTCAGTCAGTCTGACAGTCAATCAATCAAGCACTCAGTCATTCAGTCTCAGTCAGTCAGTCCAGTCAGTCAGTCACTCAGTCAGTCAGTTAGTCCTTCAGCCAGTCAGTCAAGCAGTCAGTCATTTAGTCTCAGTCAGTCAGTCATTCAGTCAGTCAGTCAGTCAGGCAGTCAGTCAGTCGGTCAGCCTTATTCAGTCAGTCTGTCAGTCAGTCAGTCAGTCAGCCTTATTCAGTCAGTCTGTCAGTCATCCTTATTCAGTCAGTCTGTCAGTCAGTCAGTCGGTCAGTCCTGTCCAGTCAGTTAGTCAGTCAAGCAGTCAGTCAGGTAGTCAAGCAGTCAGTCAGTCAGTGTCAGTCAGTCATTTAGTCATTCAGTCAGTCAGTGAAATAGCCAGTCAGAGAGTCAAGCAGTCAGTCAGTCAGTCTCAGTCAGTCAGTTAGTCAGTCAGTCAGTCAGTCAGTCAGTCAGTCCATTCTCAGTCAGTCAGGCAGTTAGTCAGTCAGTCTCGGTCAGTTAGTGAGTCAGTCAGTCAGTATCAGTCAGTCAGTGAGTCAGTCTGTCAGTCAGGCAGTATCAGTCAGGCAGTAAGACTCCGCTCGACAGAACTCCGATAGCCTAATGGCTAGACCGCTGGTCTTCCAAGCGAGTGGCCTGGGTTCGAGTCCCAGCCGGAGCGAATATCTTCAATGTATATATTTCTTTTCTAATTTGAAAATTCTTTTTTTTTTCAATTTCTTTCCTTTGCAATTATTGATTATTTATGTAGGGAAGAAAATTCTGAGTCAGTTTAATTTTTCGACACGAAGATTTCAAAGTGTTTAAATAAACAATTACCAAGGTGCATTTTTTGTTTTTATTATATTTAAAACTCCCACCGACAGAGCTCCCATAGACTAATGGCTAGAGTGTTAGGCTTCCAAGCGAGTGGCCCTGGGTTCCAGTCCCAGCCTGGACGAAAATCTTCAATGTATACTTTTAGTTTCTAATTTGAAATTTCTTCTTCTTTTTTTTTTTTTTAATTTTTCTCTTTTGCAAATATTGATTATTTATGTAGGGAGAAAAATTCTGAGTCAGTTTAATTATTCGACCTGTAAATTTCAAAGTGTTTGAATCAATAATTACCAAGGTGCATTTTTTGTTTTTATTATATTTAAGACTTCCATCGACAGAGCTCCGATAGCCTAATGGCTAGACCGTTGGGTTCCAAGCGCGTGGTACTGGGTTCGAGTCCCGGCCGGAACGAAAATCTTCCATGTATATATTTCTCTTCTAATTTGAAGATTCTTTTTTTTTTCAATTTCTTTCTTTTGCAAATATGGATTATTTATGTACGGAAGAAAATTCTGAGTCAGTTTAATCATTCGACCTTTAGATTTCAAAGATTTTAGATCAATAATTACTAAGGTGCATTTTTTGTTTTTATTATAATTAAGACACCGATCAACAGAGATCCGATAGTATATTGGCGAGAGCGTTGGGCTTCCATGAGTGTCGCCCTGGGTTCAAATCCCAGCCGGAAAGGAAATCTTAAATGCAAATATTTTTTTCTAATTTTATAATTCTTTTTTTTTTATTTTTCCCTTTTGCGAAGTCAGTCAGTCAGTCTGACAGTCAATCAGTCAAGCACTCAGTCATTCAGTCTCAGTCAGTCAGTCCAGTCAGTCAGTCACTCAGTCAGTCAGTTAGTCCTTCAGCCAGTCAGTCAAGCAGTCAGTCATTTAGTCTCAGTCAGTCAGTCATTCAGTCAGTCAGTCAGTCAGGCAGTCAGTCAGTCAGTCAGTCGGTCAGTCCTGTGCAGTCAGTTAGTCACTAAAGCAGTCAGTCAGTCTCAGTCAGTCAGTCAGTCCAGTCCAGTCTCAGTCAGTCAGTCAGTCAGTCTCAGTCAGTCAGTCAGTCAGTCATTCAGTCAGTCAGTCAGGCAGTCAGTCAGTCGGTCAGCCTTATTCAGTCAGTCTGTCAGTCAGTCAGTCAGTCAGTTAGCCTTATTCAGTCAGTCTGTCAGTCATCCTTATTCAGTCAGTCTGTCAGTCAGTCAGTCGGTCAGTCCTGTCCAGTCAGTTAGTCAGTCAAGCAGTCAGTCAGGTAGTCAAGCAGTCAGTCAGTCAGTGTCAGTCAGTCATTTAGTCATTCAGTCAGTCAGTGAAATAGCCAGTCAGAGAGTCAAGCAGTCAGTCAGTCAGTCTCAGTCAGTCAGTTAGTCAGTCAGTCAGTCAGTCAGTCCAGTCTCAGTCAGTCAGGCAGTTAGTCAGTCAGTCTCGGTCAGTCAGTGAGTCAGTCAGTCAGTATCAGTCAGTCAGTGAGTCAGTCTGTCAGTCAGGCAGTATCAGTCAGGCAGTAAGACTCCGCTCGACAGAACTCCGATAGCCTAATGGCTAGACCGCTGGTCTTCGAAGCGAGTGGCCTGGGTTCGAGTCCCAGCCGGAGCGAATATCTTCAATGTATATATTTCTTTTCTAATTTGAAAATTCTTTTTTTTTTCAATTTCTTTCCTTTGCAATTATTGATTATTTATGTAGGGAAGAAAATTCTGAGTCAGTTTAATTTTTCGACACGAAGATTTCAAAGTGTTTAAATAAACAATTACCAAGGTGCATTTTTTGTTTTTATTATATTTAAAACTCCCACCGACAGAGCTCCCATAGACTAATGGCTAGAGTGTTAGGCTTCCAAGCGAGTGGCCCTGGGTTCGAGTCCCAGCCTGAACGAAAATCTTCAATGTATACTTTTAGTTTCTAATTTGAAATTTCTTCTTTTTTTTTTAAATTTTTCTCTTTTGCGAATATTGATTATTTATGTAGGGAGAAAAATTCTGAGTCAGTTTAATTATTCGACCTGTAAATTTCAAAGTGTTTGAATCAATAATTACCAAGGTGCATTTTTTGTTTTTATTATATTTAAGACTTCCATCGACAGAGCTCCGATAGCCTAATGGCTAGACCGTTGGGTTCCTAGCGCGTGGTACTGCGTTAGAGTCCAGGCCGGAAAGGAAATCTTAAATGCAAATATTTTTTTCTAATTTTATAATTCTTTTTTTTTTTATTTTTCCCTTTTGCGAAGTCAGTCAGTCAGTCTGACAGTCAATCAGTCAAGCACTCAGTCATTCAGTCTCAGTCAGTCAGTCCAGTCAGTCAGTCACTCAGTCAGTCAGTTAGTCCTTCAGCCAGTCAGTCAAGCAGTCAGTCATTTAGTCTCAGTCAGTCAGTCATTCAGTCAGTCAGTCAGTTAGGCAGTCAGTCAGTCAGTCAGTCGGTCAGTCCTGTGCAGTCAGTTAGTCACTAAAGCAGTCAGTCAGTCTCAGTCAGTCAGTCAGTCCAGTCCAGTCTCAGTCAGTCAGTCAGTCAGTCTCGGTCAGTCAGTCAGTCAGTCATTCAGTCAGTCAGTCAGTCAGGCAGTCAGTCAGTCGGTCAGCCTTATTCAGTCAGTCTGTCAGTCAGTCAGTCAGTCAGCCTTATTCAGTCAGTCTGTCAGTCATCCTTATTCAGTCAGTCTGTCGGTCAGTCAGTCGGTCAGTCCTGTCCAGTCAGTTAGTCAGTCAAGCAGTCAGTCAGGTAGTCAAGCAGTCAGTCAGTCAGTGTCAGTCAGTCATTTAGTCATTCAGTCAGTCAGTGAAATAGCCAGTCAGAGAGTCAAGCAGTCAGTCAGTCAGTCTCAGTCAGTCTCAGTCAGTCAGTTAGTCAGTCAGTCAGTCAGTCACTCAGTCAGTCCAGTCTCAGTCAGTCAGGCAGTTAGTCAGTCAGTCTCGGTCAGTCAGTGAGTCAGTCAGTCAGTATCAGTCAGTCAGTGAGTCAGTCTGTCAGTCAGGCAGTATCAGTCAGGCAGTAAGACTCCGCTCGACAGAACTCCGATAGCCTAATGGCTAGACCGCTGGTCTTCCAAGCGAGTGGCCTGGGTTCGAGTCCCAGCCGGAGCGAATATCTTCAATGAATATATTTCTTTTCTAATTTGAAAATTCTTTTTTTTTTCAATTTCTTTCCTTTGCAATTATTGATTATTTATGTAGGGAAGAAAATTCTGAGTCAGTTTAATTTTTCGACACGAAGATTTCAAAGTGTTTAAATAAACAATTACCAAGGTGCATTTTTTGTTTTTATTATATTTGAAACTCCCACCGACAGAGCTCCCATAGACTAATGGCTAGAGTGTTAGGCTTCCAAGCGAGTGGCCCTGGGTTCGAGTCCCAGCCTGAACGAAAATCTTCAATGTATACTTTTAGTTTCTAATTTGAAATTTCTTCTTCTTTTTTTTTTAATTTTTCTCTTTTGCGAATATTGATTATTTATGTAGGGAGAAAAATTCTGAGTCAGTTTAATTATTCGACCTGTAAATTTCAAAGTGTTTGAATCAATAATTACCAAGGTGCATTTTTTGTTTTTATTATATTTAAGACTTCCATCGACAGAGCTCCGATAGCCTAATGGCTAGACCGTTGGGTTCCTAGCGCGTGGTACTGGGTTCGAGTCCAGGCCGGAAAGGAAATCTTAAATGCAAATATTTTTTTCTAATTTTATAATTCTTTTTTTTTTATTTTTCCCTTTTGCGAAGTCAGTCAGTCAGTCTGACAGTCAATCAGTCAAGCACTCAGTCATTCAGTCTCAGTCAGTCAGTCCAGTCAGTCAGTCACTCAGTCAGTCAGTTAGTCCTTCAGCCAGTCAGTCAAGCAGTCAGTCATTTAGTCTCAGTCATTCAGTCAGTCAGTCAGTCAGGCAGTCAGTCAGTCAGTCAGTCGGTCAGTCCTGTGCAGTCAGTTAGTCACTAAAGCAGTCAGTCAGTCTCAGTCAGTCAGTCAGTCAGTCAGTCCAGTCCAGTCTCAGTCAGTCAGTCAGTCTCGGTCAGTCAGTCAGTCAGTCATTCAGTCAGTCAGTCAGTCAGGCAGTCAGTCAGTCGGTCAGCCTTATTCAGTCAGTCTGTCAGTCAGTCAGTCAGTCAGCCTTATTCAGTCAGTCTGTCAGTCGTCCTTATTCAGTCAGTCTGTCAGTCAGTCAGTCGGTCAGTCCTGTCCAGTCAGTTAGTCAGTCAAGCAGTCAGTCAGGTAGTCAAGCAGTCAGTCAGTCAGTGTCAGTCAGTCATTTAGTCATTCAGTCAGTCAGTGAAATAGCCAGTCAGAGAGTCAAGCAGTCAGTCAGTCAGTCTCAGTCAGTCAGTTAGTCAGTCAGTCAGTCAGTCACTCAGTCAGTCCAGTCTCAGTCAGTCAGGCAGTTAGTCAGTCAGTCTCGGTCAGTCAGTGAGTCAGTCAGTCAGTATCAGTCAGTCAGTGAGTCAGTCTGTCAGTCAGGCAGTATCAGTCAGGCAGTAAGACTCCGCTCAACAGAACTCCGATAGCCTAATGGCTAGACCGCTGGTCTTCCAAGCGAGTGGCCCGGGTTCGAGTCCCAGCCGGAGCGAATATCTTCAATGAATATATTTCTTTTCTAATTTGAAAATTCTTTTTTTTTTCAATTTCTTTCCTTTGCAATTATTGATTATTTATGTAGGGAAGAAAATTCTGAGTCAGTTTAATTTTTCGACACGAAGATTTCAAAGTGTTTAAATAAACAATTACCAAGGTGCATTTTTTGTTTTTATTATATTTAAAACTCCCACCGACAGAGCTCCCATAGACTAATGGCTAGAGTGTTAGGCTTCCAAGCGAGTGGCCCTGGGTTCGAGTCCCGGCCGGAAAGGAAATCTTAAATGCAAATATTTTTTTCTAATTTTATAATTCTTTTTTTTTATTTTTCCCTTTTGCGAAGTCAGTCAGTCAGTCTGACAGTCAATCAGTCAAGCACTCAGTCATTCAGTCTCAGTCAGTCAGTCATTCAGTCAGTCAGTCAGTCAGGCAGTCAGTCAGTCAGTCAGTCGGTCAGTCCTGTGCAGTCAGTTAGTCACTAAAGCAGTCAGTCAGTCTCAGTCAGTCAGTCAGTCAGTCAGTCGGTCAGTCCTGTCCAGTCAGTTAGTCAGTCAAGCAGTCAGTCAGGTAGTCAAGCAGTCAGTCAGTCAGTGTCAGTCAGTCATTTAGTCATTCAGTCAGTCAGTGAAATAGCCAGTCAGAGAGTCAAGCAGTCAGTCAGTCAGTCTCAGTCAGTCAGTTAGTCAGTCAGTCAGTCAGTCAGTCAGTCAGTCCAGTCTCAGTCAGTCAGGCAGTTAGTCAGTCAGTCTCGGTCAGTCAGTGAGTCAGTCAGTCAATATCAGTCAGTCAGTGAGTCAGTCTGTCAGTCAGGCAGTATCAGTCAGGCAGTAAGACTCCGCTCGACAGAACTCCGATAGCCTAATGGCTAGACCGCTGGTCTTCCAAGCGAGTGGCCTGGGTTCGAGTCCCAGCCGGAGCGAATATCTTCAATGTATATATTTCTTTTCTAATTTGAAAATTCTTTTTTTTTTCAATTTCTTTCCTTTGCAATTATTGATTATTTATGTAGGGAAGAAAATTCTGAGTCAGTTTAATTTTTCGACACGAAGATTTCAAAGTGTTTAAATAAACAATTACCAAGGTGCATTTTTTGTTTTTATTATATTTAAAACTCCCACCGACAGAGCTCCCATAGACTAATGGCTAGAGTGTTAGGCTTCCAAGCGAGTGGCCCTGGGTTCGAGTCCCAGCCTGAACGAAAATCTTCAATGTATACTTTTAGTTTCTAATTTGAAATTTCTTCTTCTTTTTTTTTTAATTTTTCTCTTTTGCGAATATTGATTATTTATGTAGGGAGAAAAATTCTGAGTCAGTTTAATTATTCGATCTGTAAATTTCAAAGTGTTTGAATCAATAATTACCAAGGTGCATTTTTTGTTTTTATTATATTTAAGACTTCCATCGACAGAGCTCCGATAGCCTAATGGCTAGACCGTTGGGTTCCTAGCGCGTGGTACTGGGTTCGAGTCCCGGCCGGAAAGGAAATCTTAAATGCAAATATTTTTTTCTAATTTTATAATTCTTTTTTTTTTATTTTTCCCTTTTGCGAAGTCAGTCAGTCAGTCTGACAGTCAATCAGTCAAGCACTCAGTCATTCAGTCTCAGTCAGTCAGTCCAGTCAGTCAGTCACTCAGTCAGTCAGTTAGTCCTTCAGCCAGTCAGTCAAGCAGTCAGTCATTTAGTCTCAGTCAGTCAGTCATTCAGTCAGTCAGTCAGTCAGGCAGTCAGTCAGTCAGTCAGTCGGTCAGTCCTGTGCAGTCAGTTAGTCACTAAAGCAGTCAGTCAGTCTCAGTCAGTCAGTCAGTCAGTCAGTCCAGTCCAGTCTCAGTCAGTCAGTCAGTCAGTCTCGGTCAGTCAGTCATTCAGTCAGTCAGTCAGTCAGGCAGTCAGTCAGTCGGTCAGCCTTATTCAGTCAGTCTGTCAGTCAGTCAGTCAGTCAGCCTTATTCAGTCAGTCTGTCAGTCATCCTTATTCAGTCAGTCTGTCAGTCAGTCAGTCGGTCAGTCCTGTCCAGTCAGTTAGTCAGTCAAGCAGTCAGTCAGGTAGTCAAGCAGTCAGTCAGTCAGTGTCAGTCAGTCATTTAGTCATTCAGTCAGTCAGTGAAATAGCCAGTCAGAGAGTCAAGCAGTCAGTCAGTCAGTCTCAGTCAGTCAGTTAGTCAGTCAGTCAGTCAGTCAGTCAGTCAGTCCAGTCTCAGTCAGTCAGGCAGTTAGTCAGTCAGTCTCGGTCAGTCAGTGAGTCAGTCAGTCAATATCAGTCAGTCAGTGAGTCAGTCTGTCAGTCAGGCAGTATCAGTCAGGCAGTAAGACTCCGCTCGACAGAACTCCGATAGCCTAATGGCTAGACCGCTGGTCTTCCAAGCGAGTGGCCTGGGTTCGAGTCCCAGCCGGAGCAAATATCTTCAATGTATATATTTCTTTTCTAATTTGAAAATTCTTTTTTTTTTCAATTTCTTTCCTTTGCAATTATTGATTATTTATGTAGGGAAGAAAATTCTGAGTCAGTTTAATTTTTCGACACGAAGATTTCAAAGTGTTTAAATAAACAATTACCAAGGTGCATTTTTTGGTTTTTATTATATTTAAAACTCCCACCGACAGAGCTCCCATAGACTAATGGCTAGAGTGTTAGGCTTCCAAGCGAGTGGCCCTGGGTTCGAGTCCCAGCCTGAACGAAAATCTTCAATGTATACTTTTAGTTTCTAATTTGAAATTTCTTCTTCTTTTTTTTGTAATTTTTCTCTTTTGCGAATATTGATTATTTATGTAGGGAGAAAAATTCTGAGTCAGTTTAATTATTCGACCTGTAAATTTCAAAGTGTTTGAATCAATAATTACCAAGGTGCATTTTTTGTTTTTATTATATTTAAGACTTCCATCGACAGAGCTCCGATAGCCTAATGGCTAGACCGTTGGGTTCCTAGCGCGGGGTACTGGGTTCGAGTCCCGGCCGGAAAGGAAATCTTAAATGCAAATATTTTTTTCTAATTCTATAATTCTTTTTTTTTTATTTTTCCCTTTTGCGAAGTCAGTCAGTCAGTCTGACAGTCAATCAGTCAAGCACTCAGTCATTCAGTCTCAGTCAGTCAGTCACTCAGTCAGTCAGTTAGTCCTTCAGCCAGTCAGTCAAGCAGTCAGTCATTTAGTCTCAGTCAGTCAGTCATTCAGTCAGTCAGTCAGTCAGGCAGTCAGTCAGTCAGTCAGTCGGTCAGTCCTGTGCAGTCAGTTAGTCACTAAAGCAGTCAGTCAGTCTCAGTCAGTCAGTCAGTCAGTCAGTCCAGTCCAGTCTCAGTCAGTCAGTCAGTCAGTCTCGGTCAGTCAGTCAGTCAGTCATTCAGTCAGTCAGTCAGTCAGGCAGTCAATCAGTCGGTCAGCCTTATTCAGTCAGTCTGTCAGTCAGTCAGTCAGTCAGCCTTATTCAGTCAGTCTGTCAGTCATCCTTATTCAGTCAGTCTGTCAGTCAGTCAGTCGGTCAGTCCTGTCCAGTCAGTTAGTCAGTCAAGCAGTCAGTCAGGTAGTCAAGCAGTCAGTCAGTCAGTGTCAGTCAGTCATTTAGTCATTCAGTCAGTCAGTGCAATAGCCAGTCAGAGAGTCAAGCCGTCAGTCAGTCATTCTCAGTCAGTCAGTTAGTCAGTCAGTCAGTCAGTCAGTCAGTCAGTCAGTCAGTTAGTCAGTCAGTCTCGGTCAGTCAGTGAGTCAGTCAGTCAGTATCAGTCAGTCAGTGAGTCAGTCTGTCAGTCAGGCAGTATCAGTCAGGCAGTAAGACTCCGCTCGACAGAACTCCGATAGCCTAATGGCTAGACCGCTGGTCTTCCAAGCGAGTGGCCTGGGTTCGAGTCCCAGCCGGAGCGAATATCTTCAATGTATATATTTCTTTTCTAATTTGAAAATTCTTTTTTTTTTTTTCAATTTCTTTCCTTTGCAATTATTGATTATTTATGTAGGGAAGAAAATTCTGAGTCAGTTTAATTTTTCGACACGAAGATTTCAAAGTGTTTAAATAAACAATTACCAAGGTGCATTTTTTGTTTTTATTATATTTAAAACTCCCACCGACAGAGCTCCCATAGACTAATGGCTAGAGTGTTAGGCTTCCAAGCGAGTGGCCCTGGGTTCGAGTCCCGGCCGGAAAGGAAATCTTAAATGCAAATATTTTTTTCTAATTTTATAATTCTTTTTTTTTATTTTCCCCTTTTGCGAAGTCAGTCAGTCAGTCTGACAGTCAATCAGTCAAGCACTCAGTCATTCAGTCTCAGTCAGTCAGTCCAGTCAGTCAGTCACTCAGTCAGTCAGTTAGTCCTTCAGCCAGTCAGTCAAGCAGTCAGTCATTTAGTCTCAGTCAGTCAGTCATTCAGTCAGTCAGTCAGTCAGGCAGTCAGTCAGTCAGTCAGTCGGTCAGTCCTGTGCAGTCAGTTAGTCACTAAAGCAGTCAGTCAGTCTCAGTCAGTCAGTCAGTCAGTCAGTCGGTCAGTCCTGTCCAGTCAGTTAGTCAGTCAAGCAGTCAGTCAGGTAGTCAAGCAGTCAGTCAGTCAGTGTCAGTCAGTCATTTAGACATTCAGTCAGTCAGTGAAATAGCCAGTCAGAGAGTCAAGCAGTCAGTCAGTCAGTCAGTCTCAGTCAGTCAGTTAGTCAGTCAGTCAGTCAGTCAGTCAGTCAGTCCAGTCTCAGTCAGTCAGGCAGTTAGTCAGTCAGTCTCGGTCAGTCAGTGAGTCAGTCAGTCAATATCAGTCAGTCAGTGAGTCAGTCTGTCAGTCAGGCAGTATCAGTCAGGCAGTAAGACTCCGCTCGACAGAACTCCGATAGCCTAATGGCTAGACCGCTGGTCTTCCAAGCGAGTGGCCTGGGTTCGAGTCCCAGCCGGAGCGAATATCTTCAATGTATATATTTCTTTTCTAATTTGAAAATTCTTTTTTTTTCAATTTCTTTCCTTTGCAATTATTGATTATTTATGCAGGGAAGAAAATTCTGAGTCAGTTTAATTTTTCGACACGAAGATTTCAAAGTGTTTAAATAAACAATTACCAAGGTGCATTTTTTGTTTTTATTATATTTAAAACTCCCACCGACAGAGCTCCCATAGACTAATGGCTAGAGTGTTAGGCTTCCAAGCGAGTGGCCCTGGGTTCGAGTCCCAGCCTGAACGAAAATCTTCAATGTATACTTTTAGTTTCTAATTTGAAATTTCTTCTTCTTTTTTTTTTAATTTTTCTCTTTTGCGAATATTGATTATTTATGTAGGGAGAAAAATTCTGAGTCAGTTTAATTATTCGACCTGTAAATTTCAAAGTGTTTGAATCAATAATTACCAAGGTGCATTTTTTGTTTTTATTATATTTAAGACTTCCATCGACAGAGCTCCGATAGCCTAATGGCTAGACCGTTGGGTTCCTAGCGCGTGGTACTGGGTTCGAGTCCCGGCCGGAAAGGAAATCTTAAATGCAAATATTTTTTTCTAATTTTATAATACTTTTTTTTTTATTTTTCCCTTTTGCGAAGTCAGTCAGTCAGTCTGACAGTCAATCAGTCAAGCACTCAGTCATTCAGTCTCAGTCAGTCAGTCCAGTCAGTCAGTCACTCAGTCAGTCAGTTAGTCCTTCAGCCAGTCAGTCAAGCAGTCAGTCATTTAGTCTCAGTCAGTCAGTCATTCAGTCAGTCAGTCAGTCAGGCAGTCAGTCAGTCAGTCAGTCGGTCAGTCCTGTGCAGTCAGTTAGTCACTAAAGCAGTCAGTCAGTCTCAGTCAGTCAGTCAGTCAGTCAGTCCAGTCCAGTCTCAGTCAGTCAGTCAGTCAGTCTCGGTCAGTCAGTCATTCAGTCAGTCAGTCAGTCAGGCAGTCAGTCAGTCGGTCAGCCTTATTCAGTCAGTCTGTCAGTCAGTCAGTCAGTCAGCCTTATTCAGTCAGTCTGTCAGTCATCCTTATTCAGTCAGTCTGTCAGTCAGTCAGTCGGTCAGTCCTGTCCAGTCAGTTAGTCAGTCAAGCAGTCAGTCAGGTAGTCAAGCAGTCAGTCAGTCAGTGTCAGTCAGTCATTTAGTCATTCAGTCAGTCAGTGAAATAGCCAGTCAGAGAGTCAAGCAGTCAGTCAGTCAGTCTCAGTCAGTCTCAGTCAGTCAGTTAGTCAGTCAGTCAGTCAGTCAGTCCAGTCTCAGTCAGTCAGGCAGTTAGTCAGTCAGTCTCGGTCAGTCCGTGAGTCAGTCAGTCAATATCAGTCAGTCAGTGAGTCAGTCTGTCAGTCAGGCAGTATCAGTCAGGCAGTAAGACTCCGCTCGACAGAACTCCGATAGCCTAATGGCTAGACCGCTGGTCTTCCAAGCGAGTGGCCTGGGTTCGAGTCCCAGCCGGAGCGAATATCTTCAATGTATATATTTCTTTTCTAATTTGAAAATTCTTTTTTTTTTCAATTTCTTTCCTTTGCAATTATTGATTATTTATGTAGGGAAGAAAATTCTGAGTCAGTTTAATTTTTCGACACGAAGATTTCAAAGTGTTTATATAAACAATTACCAAGGTGCATTTTTTGGTTTTTATTATATTTAAAACTCCCACCGACAGAGCTCCCATAGACTAATGGCTAGAGTGTTAGGCTTCCAAGCGAGTGGCCCTGGGTTCGAGTCCCAGCCTGAACGAAAATCTTCAATGTATACTTTTAGTTTCTAATTTGAAATTTCTTCTTCTTTTTTTTGTAATTTTTCTCTTTTGCGAATATTGATTATTTATGTAGGGAGAAAAATTCTGAGTCAGTTTAATTATTCGACCTGTAAATTTCAAAGTGTTTGAATCAATAATTACCAAGGTGCATTTTTTGTTTTTATTATATTTAAGACTTCCATCGACAGAGCTCCGATAGCCTAATGGCTAGACCGTTGGGTTCCTAGCGCGGGGTACTGGGTTCGAGTCCCGGCCGGAAAGGAAATCTTAAATGCAAATATTTTTTTCTAATTCTATAATTCTTTTTTTTTTATTTTTCCCTTTTGCGAAGTCAGTCAGTCAGTCTGACAGTCAATCAGTCAAGCACTCAGTCATTCAGTCTCAGTCAGTCAGTCCAGTCAGTCAGTCACTCAGTCAGTCAGTTAGTCCTTCAGCCAGTCAGTCATTTAGTCTCAGTCAGTCAGTCATTCAGTCAGTCAGTCAGTCAGGCAGTCAGTCAGTCAGTCAGTCGGTCAGTCCTGTGCAGTCAGTTAGTCACTAAAGCAGTCAGTCAGTCTCAGTCAGTCAGTCAGTCAGTCAGTCCAGTCCAGTCTCAGTCAGTCAGTCAGTCAGTCTCGGTCAGTAAGTCAGTCAGTCATTCAGTCAGTCAGTCAGTCAGGCAGTCAGTCAGTCGGTCAGCCTTATTCAGTCAGTCTTTCAGTCAGTCAGTCAGTCAGCCTTATTCAGTCAGTCTGTCACTCATCCTCATTCAGTCAGTCTGTCAGTCAGTCAGTCGGTCAGTCCTGTCCAGTCAGTTAGTCAGTCAAGGAGTCAGTCAGGTAGTCAAGCAGTCAGTCAGTCAGTGTCAGTCAGTCATTTAGTCATTCAGTCAGTCAGTGAAATAGCCAGTCAGAGAGTCAAGCAGTCAGTCAGTCAGTCTCAGTCAGTCAGTTAGTCAGTCAGTCAGTCAGTCCAGTCTCAGTCAGTCAGGCAGTTAGTCAGTCAGTCTCGGTCAGTCAGTGAGTAAGTCAGTCAGTATCAGTCAGTCAGTGAGTCAGTCTGTCAGTCAGGCAGTATCAGTCAGGCAGTAAGACTCCGCTCGACAGAACTCCGATAGCCTAATGGCTAGACCGCTGGTCTTCCAAGCGAGTGGCCTGGGTTCGAGTCCCAGCCGGAGCGAATATCTTCGATGTATATATTTCTTTTCTAATTTGAAAATTCTTTTTTTTTTCAATTTCTTTCCTTTGCAATTATTGATTATTTATGTAGGGAAGAAAATTCTGAGTCAGTTTAATTTTTCGACACGAAGATTTCAAAGTGTTTAAATAAACAATTACCAAGGTGCATTTTTTGTTTTTATTATATTTAAAACTCCCACCGACAGAGCTCCCATAGACTAATGGCTAGAGTGTTAGGCTTCCAAGCGAGTGGCCCTGGGTTCGAGTCCCAGCCTGAACGAAAATCTCCAATGTATACTTTTAGTTTCTAATTTGAAATTTCTTCTTTTTTTTTAATTTTTCTCTTTTGCGATTATTGATTATTTATGTAGGGAGAAAAATTCTGAGTCAGTTTAATTATTCGACCTGTAAATTTCAAAGTGTTTGAATCAATAATTACCAAGGTGCATTTTTTGTTTTTATTATATTTAAGACTTCCGTCGACAGAGCTCCGATAGCCTAATGGCTAGACCGTTGGGTTCCAAGCGCGTGGTACTGGTTTCGAGTCCCGGCCGGAACGAAAATCTTCCATGTATATATTTCTCTTCTAATTTGAAGATTCTTTTTTTTTCAATTTCTTTCTTTTGCAAATATGGATTATTTATGTACGGAAGAAAATTCTGAGTCAGTTTAATCATTCGACCTTTAGATTTCAAAGATTTTAGATCAATAATTACTAAGGTGCATTTTTTGTTTTTATTATAATTAAGACACCGATCAACAGAGATCCGATAGTATATTGGCGAGAGCGTTGGGCTTCCATGAGTGTCGCCCTGGGTTCAAATCCCAGCCGGAAAGGAAATCTTAAATGCAAAAATTTTTTTTCTAATTTTATAATTCTCTTTTTTTTTTCCCTTTTGCGAAGTCAGTCAGTCAGTCTGACAGTCAATCAGTCAAGCTATCAGTCATTCAGTCTCAGTCAGTCAGTCCAGTCAGTCAGTCACTCAGTCAGTCAGTTAGTCCTTCAGCCAGTCAGTCAAGCAGTCAGTCATTTAGTCTCAGTCAGTCAGTCATTCAGTCAGTCAGTCAGTCAGGCAGTCAGTCAGTCAGTCAGTCGGTCAGTCCTGTGCAGTCAGTTAGTCACTAAAGCAGTCAGTCAGTCTCAGTCAGTCAGTCAGTCAGTCAGTCCAGTCCAGTCTCAGTCAGTCAGTCAGTCAGTCATTCAGTCAGTCAGTCAGTCAGGCAGTCAGTCAGTCGGTCAGCCTTATTCAGTCAGTCTGTCAGTCAGTCAGTCAGTCAGCCTTATTCAGTCAGTCTGTCAGTCATCCTTATTCAGTCAGTCTGTCAGTCAGTCAGTCGGTCAGTCCTGTCCAGTCAGTTAGTCAGTCAAGCAGTCAGTCAGGTAGTCAAGCAGTCAGTCAGTCAGTGTCAGTCAGTCATTTAGTCATTCAGTCAGTCAGTGAAATAGCCAGTCAGAGAGTCAAGCAGTCAGTCAGTCAGTCTCAGTCAGTCAGTTAGTCAGTCAGTCAGTCAGTCAGTCAGTCAGTCCAGTCTCAGTCAGTCAGGCAGTTAGTCAGTCAGTCTCGGTCAGTCAGTGAGTCAGTCAGTCAGTATCAGTCAGTCAGTGAGTCAGTCTGTCAGTCAGGCAGTATCAGTCAGGCAGTAAGACTCCGCTCGACAGAACTCCGATAGCCTAATAGCTAGACCGCTGGTCTTCCAAGCGAGTGGCCTGGGTTCGAGTCCCAGCCGGAGCGAATATCTTCAATGTATATATTTCTTTTCTAATTTGAAAATTCTTTTTTTTTCAATTTCTTTCCTTTGCAATTATTGATTATTTATGTAGGGAAGAAAATTCTGAGTCAGTTTAATTTTTCGACACGAAGATTTCAAAGTGTTTAAATAAACAATTACCAAGGTGCATTTTTTGTTTTTATTATATTTAAAACTCCCACCGACAGAGCTCCCATAGACTAATGGCTAGAGTGTTAGGCTTCCAAGCGAGTGGCCCTGGGTTCGAGTCCCAGCCTGAACGAAAATCTTCAATGTATACTTTTAGTTTCTAATTTGAAATTTCTTCTTCTTTTTTTTTTTAATTTTTCTCTTTTGCGAATATTGATTATTTATGTAGGGAGAAAAATTCTGAGTCAGTTTAATTATTCGACCTGTAAATTTCAAAGTGTTTGAATCAATAATTACCAAGGTGCATTTTTTGTTTTTATTATATTTAAGACTTCCATCGACAGAGCTCCGATAGCCTAATGGCTAGACCGTTGGGTTCCTAGCGCGTGGTACTAGGTTCGAGTCCCGGCCGGAAAGGAAATCTTAAATGCAAATATTTTTTTCTAATTTTCTAATTCTTTTTTTTTTATTTTTCCCTTTTGCGAAGTCAGTCAGTCAGTCTGACAGTCAATCAGTCAAGCACTCAGTCATTCAGTCTCAGTCAGTCAGTCCAGTCAGTCAGTCACTCAGTCAGTCAGTTAGTCCTTCAGCCAGTCAGTCAAGCAGTCAGTCATTTAGTCTCAGTCAGTCAGTCATTCAGTCAGTCAGTCAGTCAGGCAGTCAGTCAGTCAGGCAGTCAGTCAGTCAGTCAGTCGGTCAGTCCTGTGCAGTCAGTTAGTCACTAAAGCAGTCAGTCAGTCTCAGTCAGTCAGTCAGTCAGTCAGTCCAGTCCAGTCTCAGTCAGTCAGTCAGTCAGTCTCGGTCAGTCAGTCAGTCAGTCATTCAGTCAGTCAGTCAGTCAGGCAGTCTGTCAGTCGGTCAGCCTTATTCAGTCAGTCTGTCAGTCAGTCACTCAGTCAGCCTTATTCAGTCAGTCTGTCAGTCATCCTTATTCAGTCAGTCTGTCAGTCAGTCAGTCGGTCAGTCCTGTCCAGTCAGTTAGTCAGTCAAACAGTCAGTCAGGTAGTCAAGCAGTCAGTCAGTCAGTGTCAGTCAGTCATTTAGTCATTCAGTCAGTCAGTGAAATAGCCAGTCAGAGAGTCAAGCAGTCAGTCAGTCAGTCTCAGTCAGTCAGTTAGTCAGTCAGTCAGTCAGTCAGTCAGTCAGTCCAGTCTCAGTCAGTCAGGCAGTTAGTCAGTCAGTCTCGGTCAGTCAGTGAGTCAGTCAGTCAGTATCAGTCAGTCAGTGAGTCAGTCTGTCAGTCAGGCAGTATCAGTCAGGCAGTAAGACTCCGCTCGACAGAACTCCGATAGCCCAATGGCTAGACCGCTGGTCTTCCAAGCGAGTGGCCTGGGTTCGAGTCCCAGCCGGAGCGAATATCTTCAATGTATATATTTCTTTTCTAATTTGAAAATTCTTTTTTTTTTCAATTTCTTTCCTTTGCAATTATTGATTATTTATGTAGGGAAGAAAATTCTGAGTCAGTTTAATTTTTCGACACAAAGATTTCAAAGTGTTTAAATAAACAATTACCAAGGTGCATTTTTTGTTTTTATTATATTTAAAACTCCCACAGACAGAGCTCCCATAGACTAATGGCTAGAGTGTTAGGCTTCCAAGCGAGTGGCCCTGGGATCGAGTCCCAGCCTGAACGAAAATCTGCAATGTATACTTTTAGTTTCTAATTTGAAATTTCTTCTTCTTTTTTTTTAATTTTTCTCTTTTGCGAATATTGATTATTTATGTAGGGAGAAAAATTCTGAGTCAGTTTAATTATTCGACCTGTAAATTTCAAAGTGTTTGAATCAATAATTACCAAGGTGCATTTTTTGTTTTTATTATATTTAAGACTTCCATCGACAGAGCTCCGATAGCCTAATGGCTAGACCGTTGGGTTCCTAGCGCGTGGTACTGGGTTCGAGTCCCGGCCGGAAAGGAAATCTTAAATGCAAATATTTTTTTCTAATTTTATAATTCTTTTTTTTTTATTTTTCCCTTTTGCGAAGTCAGTCAGTCAGTCTGACAGTCAATCAGTCAAGCACTCAGTCATTCAGTCTCAGTCAGTCAGTCCAGTCAGTCAGTCACTCAGTCAGTCAGTTAGTCCTTCAGCCAGTCAGTCAAGCAGTCAGTCATTTAGTCTCAGTCAGTCAGTCATTCAGTCAGTCAGTCAGTCAGGCAGTCAGTCAGTCAGTCAGTCGGTCAGTCCTGTGCAGTCAGTTAGTCACTAAAGCAGTCAGTCAGTCTCAGTCAGTCAGTCAGTCAGTCAGTCCAGTCCAGTCTCAGTCAGTCAGTCAGTCAGTCTCGGTCAGTCAGTCAGTCATTCAGTCAGTCAGTCAGTCAGGCAGTCAGTCAGTCGGTCAGCCTTATTCAGTCAGTCTGTCAGTCAGTCAGTCAGTCAGCCTTATTCAGTCAGTCTGTCAGTCATCCTTATTCAGTCAGTCTGTCAGTCATCCTTATTCAGTCAGTCTGTCAGTCATCCTTATTCAGTCAGTCTGTCAGTCAGTCAGTCAGTCAGCCTTATTCAGTCAGTCTGTCAGTCTTCCTTATTCAGTCAGTCTGTCAGTCAGTCAGTCGGTCAGTCCTGTCCAGTCAGTTAGTCAGTCAAGCAGTCAGTCAGGTAGTCAAGCAGCCAGTCAGTCAGTGTCAGTCAGTCATTTAGTCATTCAGTCAGTCAGTGAAATAGCCAGTCAGAGAGTAAAGCAGTCAGTCAGTCTCAGTCAGTCAGTTAGTCAGTCAGTCAGTCAGTCAGTCAGTCAGTCCAGTCTCAGTCAGTCAGGCAGTTAGTCAGTCAGTCTCGGTCAGTCAGTGAGTCAGTCAGTCAGTATCAGTCAGTCAGTGAGTCAGTCTGTCAGTCAGGCAGTATCAGTCAGGCAGTAAGACTCCGCTCCACAGAACTCCGATAGCCTAATGGCTAAACCGCTGGTCTTCCAAGCGAGTGGCCTGGGTTCGAGTCCCAGCCGGAGCGAATATCTTCAATGTATATATTTCTTTTCTAATTTGAAAATTCTTTTTTTTTCAATTTCTTTCCTTTGTAATTATTGATTATTTATGTAGGGAAGAAAATTCTGAGTCAGTTTAATTTTTCGACACGAAGATTTCAAAGTGTTTAAATAAACAATTACCAAGGTGCATTTTTTGTTTTTATTATATTTAAAACTCCCACCGACAGAGATACCATAGACTAATGGCTAGAGTGTTAGGCTTCCAAGCGAGTGGCCCTGGGTTCGAGTCCCAGCCTGAACGAAAATCTTCAATGTATACTTTTATTTTCTAATTTGAAATTTCTTCTTCTTTTTTTTTAATTTTTCTCTTTTGCGAATATTGATTATTTATGTAGGGAGAAAAATTCTGAGTCAGTTTAATTATTCGACCTGTAAATTTCAAAGTGTTTGAATCAATAATTACCAAGGTGCATTTTTTGTTTTTATTATATTTAAGACTTCCATCGACAGAGCTCCGATAGCCTAATGGCTAGACCGTTGGGTTCCTAGCGCGTGGTACTGGGTTCGAGTCCCGGCCGGAAAGGAAATCTTAAATGCAAATATTTTTTTCTAATTTTATAATTCTTTTTTTTTTATTTTTCCCTTTTGCGAAGTCAGTCAGTCAGTCTGACAGTCAATCAGTCAAGCACTCAGTCATTCAGTCTCAGTCAGTCAGTCCAGTCAGTCAGTCACTCAGTCAGTCAGTCATTCAGTCAGTCAGTCAGTCAGGCAGGCAGTCAGTCAGTCAGTCAGTCGGTCAGTCCTGTGCAGTCAGTTAGTCAATAAAGCAGTCAGTCAGTCTCAGTCAGTCAGTCAGTCAGTCAGTCCAGTCCAGTCTCAGTCAGTCAGTCAGTCTCAGTCAGTCAGTCAGTCACTCATTCAGTCAGTCAGTCAGTCAGGCAGTCAGTCAGTCGGTCAGCCTTATTCAGTCAGTCTGTCAGTCAGTCAGTCAGTCAGCCTTATTCAGTCAGTCTGTCAGTCATCCTTATTCAGTCAGTCTGTCAGTCAGTCAGTCGGTCAGTCCTGTCCAGTCAGTTAGTCAGTCAAGCAGTCAGTCAGGTAGTCAAGCAGTCAGTCAGTCAGTGTCAGTCAGTCATTTAGTCATTCAGTCAGTCAGTGAAATAGCCAGTCAGAGAGTCAAGCAGTCAGTCAGTCAGTCTCAGTCAGTCAGTTAGTCAGTCAGTCAGTCAGTCAGTCCAGTCTCAGTCAGTCAGGCAGTTAGTCAGTCAGTCTCGGTCAGTCAGTGAGTCAGTCAGTCAGTATCAGTCAGTCAGTGAGTCAGTCTGTCAGTCAGGCAGTATCAGTCAGGCAGTAAGACTCCGCTCGACAGAACTCCGATAGCCTAATGGCTAGACCGCTGGTCTTCCAAGCGAGTGGCCTGGGTTCGAGTCCCAGCCGGAGCGAATATCTTCAATGTATATATTTCTTTTCTAATTTGAAAATTCTTTTTTTTTCAATTTCTTTCCTTTGCAATTATTGATTATTTATGTAGGGAAGAAAATTCTGAGTCAGTTTAATTTTTCGACACGAAGATTTCAAAGTGTTTAAATAAACAATTACCAAGGTGCATTTTTTGTTTTTATTATATTTAAAACTCCCACCGACAGAGCTCCCATAGACTAATGGCTAGAGTGTAAGGCTTCCAAGCGAGTGGCCCTGGGTTCGAGTCCCAGCCTGAACGAAAATCTTCAATGTATACGTTTAGTTTCTAATTTGAAATTTCTTCTTCTTTTTTTTTTAATTTTTCTCTTTTGCGAATATTGATTATTTATGTAGGGAGAAAAATTCTGAGTCAGTTTAATTATTCGACCTGTAAATTTCAAAGTGTTTGAATCAATAATTACCAAGGTGCATTTTTTGTTTTTATTATATTTAAGACTTCCATCGACAGAGCTCCGATAGCCTAATGGCTAGACCGTTGGGTTCCTAGCGCGTGGTACTGGGTTCGAGTCCCGGCCGGAAAGGAAATCTTAAATGCAAATATTTTTTTCTAATTTTATAATTCTTTTTTTTTTATTTTTCCCTTTTGCGAAGTCAGTCAGTCAGTCTGACAGTCAATCAGGCAAGCACTCAGTCATTCAGTCTCAGTCAGTCAGTCCAGTCAGTCAGTCACTCAGTCAGTCAGTTAGTCCTTCAGCCAGTCAGTCAAGCAGTCAGTCATTTAGTCTCAGTCAGTCAGTCATTCAGTCAGTCAGTCAGTCAGTCAGTCAGTCGGTCAGTCCTGTGCAGTCAGTTAGTCACTAAAGCAGTCAGTCAGTCTCAGTCAGTCAGTCAGTCAGTCAGTCCAGTCCAGTCTCAGTCAGTCAGTCAGTCAGTCTCGGTCAGTCAGTCAGTCAGTCATTCAGTCAGTCAGTCAGTCAGGCAGTCAGTCAGTCGGTCAGCCTTATTCAGTCAGTCTGTCAGTCAGTCAGTCAGTCAGCCTTATTCAGTCAGTCTGTCAGTCATCCTTATTCAGTCAGTCTGTCAGTCAGTCAGTCGGTCAGTCCTGTCCAGTCAGTTAGTCAGTCAAGCAGTCAGTCAGGTAGTCAAGCAGTCAGTCAGTCAGTGTCAGTCAGTCATTTAGTCATTCAGTCAGTCAGTGAAATAGCCAGTCAGAGAGTCAAGCAGTCAGTCAGTCAGTCTCAGTCAGTCAGTTAGTCAGTCAGTCAGTCAGTCAGTCAGTCAGTCCAGTCTCAGTCAGTCAGTCAGTCAGGCAGTCAGTCAGTCGGTCAGCCTTATTCAGTCAGTCTGTCAGTCAGTCAGTCAGTCAGCCTTATTCAGTCAGTCTGTCAGTCATCCTTATTCAGTCAGTCTGTCAGTCAGTCAGTCAGTCAGCCTTATTCAGTCAGTCTGTCAGTCTTCCTTATTCAGTCAGTCTGTCAGTCAGTCAGTCGGTCAGTCCTGTCCAGTCAGTTAGTCAGTCAAGCAGTCAGTCAGGTAGTCAAGCAGCCAGTCAGTCAGTGTCAGTCAGTCATTTAGTCATTCAGTCAGTCAGTGAAATAGCCAGTCAGAGAGTAAAGCAGTCAGTCAGTCTCAGTCAGTCAGTTAGTCAGTCAGTCAGTCAGTCAGTCAGTCAGTCCAGTCTCAGTCAGTCAGGCAGTTAGTCAGTCAGTCTCGGTCAGTCAGTGAGTCAGTCAGTCAGTATCAGTCAGTCAGTGAGTCAGTCTGTCAGTCAGGCAGTATCAGTCAGGCAGTAAGACTCCGCTCCACAGAACTCCGATAGCCTAATGGCTAAACCGCTGGTCTTCCAAGCGAGTGGCCTGGGTTCGAGTCCCAGCCGGAGCGAATATCTTCAATGTATATATTTCTTTTCTAATTTGAAAATTCTTTTTTTTTCAATTTCTTTCCTTTGTAATTATTGATTATTTATGTAGGGAAGAAAATTCTGAGTCAGTTTAATTTTTCGACACGAAGATTTCAAAGTGTTTAAATAAACAATTACCAAGGTGCATTTTTTGTTTTTATTATATTTAAAACTCCCACCGACAGAGATACCATAGACTAATGGCTAGAGTGTTAGGCTTCCAAGCGAGTGGCCCTGGGTTCGAGTCCCAGCCTGAACGAAAATCTTCAATGTATACTTTTATTTTCTAATTTGAAATTTCTTCTTCTTTTTTTTTAATTTTTCTCTTTTGCGAATATTGATTATTTATGTAGGGAGAAAAATTCTGAGTCAGTTTAATTATTCGACCTGTAAATTTCAAAGTGTTTGAATCAATAATTACCAAGGTGCATTTTTTGTTTTTATTATATTTAAGACTTCCATCGACAGAGCTCCGATAGCCTAATGGCTAGACCGTTGGGTTCCTAGCGCGTGGTACTGGGTTCGAGTCCCGGCCGGAAAGGAAATCTTAAATGCAAATATTTTTTTCTAATTTTATAATTCTTTTTTTTTTATTTTTCCCTTTTGCGAAGTCAGTCAGTCAGTCTGACAGTCAATCAGTCAAGCACTCAGTCATTCAGTCTCAGTCAGTCAGTCCAGTCAGTCAGTCACTCAGTCAGTCAGTTAGTCCTTCAGCCAGTCAGTCAAGCAGTCAGTCATTTAGTCTCAGTCAGTCAGTCATTCAGTCAGTCAGTCAGTCAGTCAGGCAGTCAGTCAGTCAGTCGGTCAGTCCTGTGCAGTCAGTTAGTCACTAAAGCAGTCAGTCAGTCTCAGTCAGTCAGTCAGTCAGTCAGTCCAGTCCAGTCTCAGTCAGTCAGTCAGTCAGTCTCGGTCAGTCAGTCAGTCAGTCATTCAGTCAGTCAGTCAGTCAGTCAGGCAGTCAGTCAGTCGGTCAGCCTTATTCAGTCAGTCTGTCAGTCAGTCAGTCAGTCAGCCTTATTTAGTCAGTCTGTCAGTCATCCTTATTCAGTCAGTCTGTCAGTCAGTCAGTCGGTCAGTCCTGTCCAGTCAGTTAGTCAGTCAAGCAGTCAGTCAGGTAGTCAAGCAGTCAGTCAGTCAGTGTCAGTCAGTCATTTAGTCATTCAGTCAGTCAGTGAAATAGCCAGTCAGAGAGTCAAGCAGTCAGTCTGTCAGTCTCAGTCAGTCAGTTAGTCAGTCAGTCAGTCAGTCAGTCCAGTCTCAGTCAGTCAGGCAGTTAGTCAGTCAGTCTCGGTCAGTCAGTGAGTCAGTCAGTCAGTATCAGTCAGTCAGTGAGTCAGTCTGTCAGTCAGGCAGTATCAGTCAGGCAGTAAGACTCCGCTCGACAGAACTCCGATAGCCTAATGGCTAGACCGCTGGTCTTCCAAGCGAGTGGCCTGGGTTCGAGTCCCAGCCGGAGCGAATATCTTCAATGTATATATTTCTTTTCTAATTTGAAAATTCTTTTTTTTTCAATTTCTTTCCTTTGCAATTATTGATTATTTATGTAGGGAAGAAAATTCTGAGTCAGTTTAATTTTTCGACACGAAGATTTCAAAGTGTTTAAATAAACAATTACCAAGGTGCATTTTTTGTTTTTATTATATTTAAAACTCCCACCGACAGAGCTCCCATAGACTAATGGCTAGAGTGTAAGGCTTCCAAGCGAGTGGCCCTGGGTTCGAGTCCCAGCCTGAACGAAAATCTTCAATGTATACGTTTAGTTTCTAATTTGAAATTTCTTCTTCTTTTTTTTTTAATTTTTCTCTTTTGCGAATATTGATTATTTATGTAGGGAGAAAAATTCTGAGTCAGTTTAATTATTCGACCTGTAAATTTCAAAGTGTTTGAATCAATAATTACCAAGGTGCATTTTTTGTTTTTATTATATTTAAGACTTCCATCGACAGAGCTCCGATAGCCTAATGGCTAGACCGTTGGGTTCCTAGCGCGTGGTACTGGGTTCGAGTCCCGGCCGGAAAGGAAATCTTAAATGCAAATATTTTTTTCTAATTTTATAATTCTTTTTTTTTTATTTTTCCCTTTTGCGAAGTCAGTCAGTCAGTCTGACAGTCAATCAGGCAAGCACTCAGTCATTCAGTCTCAGTCAGTCAGTCCAGTCAGTCAGTCACTCAGTCAGTCAGTTAGTCCTTCAGCCAGTCAGTCAAGCAGTCAGTCATTTAGTCTCAGTCAGTCAGTCATTCAGTCAGTCAGTCAGTCAGTCAGTCAGTCGGTCAGTCCTGTGCAGTCAGTTAGTCACTAAAGCAGTCAGTCAGTCTCAGTCAGTCAGTCAGTCAGTCAGTCCAGTCCAGTCTCAGTCAGTCAGTCAGTCAGTCTCGGTCAGTCAGTCAGTCAGTCATTCAGTCAGTCAGTCAGTCAGGCAGTCAGTCAGTCGGTCAGCCTTATTCAGTCAGTCTGTCAGTCAGTCAGTCAGTCAGCCTTATTCAGTCAGTCTGTCAGTCATCCTTATTCAGTCAGTCTGTCAGTCAGTCAGTCGGTCAGTCCTGTCCAGTCAGTTAGTCAGTCAAGCAGTCAGTCAGGTAGTCAAGCAGTCAGTCAGTCAGTGTCAGTCAGTCATTTAGTCATTCAGTCAGTCAGTGAAATAGCCAGTCAGAGAGTCAAGCAGTCAGTCAGTCAGTCTCAGTCAGTCAGTTAGTCAGTCAGTTAGTCAGTCAGTCAGTCAGTCAGTCAGTCAGTCAGTCAGTCAGTCCAGTCTCAGTCAGTCAGTCTCGGTCAGTCAGTGAGTCAGTCAGTCAGTATCAGTCAGTCAGTGAGTCAGTCTGTCAGTCAGGCAGTATCAGTCAGGCAGTAAGACTCCGCTCGACAGAACTCCGATAGCCTAATGGCTAGACCGCTGGTCTTCCAAGCGAGTGGCCTGGGTTCGAGTCCCAGCCGGAGCGAATATCTTCAATGTATATATTTCTTTTCTAATTTGAAAATTCTTTTTTTTTTCAATTTCTTTCCTTTGCAATTATTGATTATTTATGTAGGGAAGAAAATTCTGAGTCAGTTTAATTTTTCGACACGAAGATTTCAAAGTGTTTAAATAAACAATTACCAAGGTGCATTTTTTGTTTTTATTATATTTAAAACTCCCACCGACAGAGCTCCCATAGACTAATGGCTAGAGTGTTAGGCTTCCAAGCGAGTGGCCCTGGGTTCGAGTCCCAGCCTGAACGAAAATCTTCAATGTATACTTTTAGTTTCTAATTTGAAATTTCTTCTTCTTTTTTTTTTAATTTTTCTCTTTTGCGAATATTGATTATTTATGTAGGGAGAAAAATTCTGAGTCAGTTTAATTATTCGACCTGTAAATTTCAAAGTGTTTGAATCAATAATTACCAAGGTGCATTTTTTGTTTTTATTATATTTAAGACTTCCATCGACAGAACTCCGATAGCCTAATGGCTAGACCGTTGGGTTCCTAGCGCGTGGTACTGGGTTCGAGTCCCGGCCGGAAAGGAAATCTTAAATGCAAATATTTTTTTCTAATTTTATAATTCTTTTTTTTTTATTTTTCCCTTTTGCGAAGTCAGTCAGTCAGTCTGACAGTCAATCAGTCAAGCACTCAGTCATTCAGTCTCAGTCAGTCAGTCCAGTCAGTCAGTCACTCAGTCAGTCAGTTAGTCCTTCAGCCAGTCAGTCAAGCAGTCAGTCATTTAGTCTCAGTCAGTCAGTCATTCAGTCAGTCAGTCAGTCAGGCAGTCAGTCAGTCAGTCGGTCAGTCCTGTGCAGTCAGTTAGTCACTAAAGCAGTCAGTCAGTCTCAGTCAGTCAGTCCAGTCCAGTCTCAGTCAGTCAGTCAGTCAGTCTCGGTCAGTCAGTCAGTCAGTCATTCAGTCAGTCAGTCAGTCAGGCAGTCAGTCAGTCGGTCAGCCTTATTCAGTCAGTCTGTCAGTCAGTCAGTCAGTCAGCCTTATTCAGTCAGTCTGTCAGTCATCCTTATTCAGTCAGTCTGTCAGTCAGTCAGTCGGTCAGTCCTGTCCAGTCAGTTAGTCAGTCAAGCAGTCAGTCAGGTAGTCAAGCAGTCAGTCAGTCAGTGTCAGTCAGTCATTTAGTCATTCAGTCAGTCAGTGAAATAGCCAGTCAGAGAGTCAAGCAGTCAGTCAGTCAGTCTCAGTCAGTCAGTTAGTCAGTCAGTCAGTCAGTCAGTCAGTCAGTCCAGTCTCAGTCAGTCAGGCAGTTAGTCAGTCAGTCTCGGTCAGTCAGTGAGTCAGTCAGTCAGTATCAGTCAGTCAGTGAGTCAGTCTGTCAGTCAGGCAGTATCAGTTAGGCAGTAAGACTCCGCTCGACAGAACTCCGATAGCCTAATGGCTAGACCGCTGGTCTTCCAAGCGAGTGGCCTGGGTTCGAGTCCCAGCCGGAGCGAATATCTTCAATGTATATATTTCTTTTCTAATTTGAAAATTCTTTTTTTTTTCAATTTCTTTCCTTTGCAATTATTGATTATTTATGTAGGGAAGAAAATTCTGAGTCAGTTTAATTTTTCGACACGAAGATTTCAAAGTGTTTAAATAAACAATTACCAAGGTGCATTTTTTGTTTTTATTATATTTAAAACTCCCACCGACAGAGCTCCCATAGACTAATGGCTAGAGTGTTAGGCTTCCAAGCGAGTGGCCCTGGGTTCGAGTCCCAGCCTGAACGAAAATCTTCAATGTATACTTTTAGTTTCTAATTTGAAATTTCTTCTTCTTTTTTTTTTAATTTTTCTCTTTTGCGAATATTGATTATTTATGTAGGGAGAAAAATTCTGAGTCAGTTTAATTATTCGACCTGTAAATTTCAAAGTGTTTGAATCAATAATTACCAAGGTGCATTTTTTGTTTTTATTATATTTAAGACTTCCATCGACAGAGCTCCGATAGCCTAATGGCTAGACCGTTGGGTTCCTAGCGCGTGGTACTGGGTTCGAGTCCCGGCCGGAAAGGAAATCTTAAATGCAAATATTTTTTTCTAATTTTATAATTCTTTTTTTTTTTTATTTTTCCCTTTTGCGAAGTCAGTCAGTCAGTCTGACAGTCAATCAGTCAAGCACTCAGTCATTCAGTCTCAGTCAGTCAGTCACTCAGTCAGTCAGTTAGTCCTTCAGCCAGTCAGTCAAGCAGTCAGTCATTTAGTCTCAGTCAGTCAGTCAGTCTCAGTCAGTCAGTCCAGTCCAGTCTCAGTCAGTCAGTCGGTCAGTCCTGTGCAGTCAGTTAGTCACTAAAGCAGTCAGTCAGTCTCAGTCAGTCAGTCCAGTCCAGTCTCAGTCAGTCAGTCAGTCAGTCTCGGTCAGTCAGTCAGTCAGTCATTCAGTCAGTCAGTCAGTCAGGCAGTCAGTCAGTCGGTCAGCCTTATTCAGTCAGTCTGTCAGTCAGTCAGTCAGTCAGCCTTATTCAGTCAGTCTGTCAGTCATCCTTATTCAGTCAGTCTGTCAGTCAGTCAGTCGGTCAGTCCTGTCCAGTCAGTTAGTCAGTCAAGCAGTCAGTCAGGTAGTCAAGCAGTCAGTCAGTCAGTGTCAGTCAGTCATTTAGTCATTCAGTCAGTCAGTGAAATAGCCAGTCAGAGAGTCAAGCAGTCAGTCAGTCAGTCTCAGTCAGTCAGTTAGTCAGTCAGTCAGTCAGTCAGTCAGTCAGTCCAGTCTCAGTCAGTCAGGCAGTTAGTCAGTCAGTCTCGGTCAGTCAGTGAGTCAGTCAGTCAGTATCAGTCAGTCAGTGAGTCAGTCTGTCAGTCATGCAGTATCAGTCAGGCAGTATCAGTCAGGCAGTAAGACTCCGCTCGACAGAACTCCGATAGCCTAATGGCTAGACCGCTGGTCTTCCAAGCGAGTGGCCTGGGTTCGAGTCCCAGCCGGAGCGAATATCTTCAATGTATATATTTCTTTTCTAATTTGAAAATTCTTTTTTTTTTCAATTTCTTTCCTTTGCAATTATTGATTATTTATGTAGGGAAGAAAATTCTGAGTCAGTTTAATTTTTCGACACGAAGATTTCAAAGTGTTTAAATAAACAATTACCAAGGTGCATTTTTTGTTTTTATTATATTTAAAACTCCCACCGACAGAGCTCCCATAGACTAATGGCTAGAGTGTTAGGCTTCCAAGCGAGTGGCCCTGGGTTCGAGTCCCAGCCTGAATGAAAATCTTCAATGTATACTTTTAGTTTCTAATTTGAAATTTCTTCTTCTTTTTTTTTTAATTTTTCTCTTTTGCGAATATTGATTATTTATGTAGGGAGAAAAATTCTGAGTCAGTTTAACCACTTTGGCGGCTCTAATTCAAGGAAAAATTGTAGCCATATTGCAGCAGGTTTTCGCGCGTTAGTTTCACTGCAGCACATATTGGAACTCTGCTTCTCCCCCTGGAAAGTGTCAAGATTATCTTCGACCACGCCTGCCTTTTAGTTCGCACGAGTGACTTCCAATGCTCCCCATTCCTGGGCGTGTTCGACGGTCAGTTGTAGAAAGGTGTAAAGAGAAGGGATTTGAAACGCATTGAAAACAGATACTTAAACGCTTGGCTTCGTTCTTCTGAAACAACATCGTGTTACTATGCTTTTCAACACAATGTGTGTATAATATTACATATCAACACTTCGACACGCGCATACACTATATGACCAAAATTAGTAATTCGGTATTAGGAAACTTTGAAAAATTCAGTTTTACGGATTTCTCCAAAATAAGAAGCTAATTCTGTGTAATTTTTTTCAAATAAAAAGTATACTCCGGTTATCATTTTCCAATAAAAATTAAGTCTATTCAGTTAGGGGACTAGCAACAATATGAGGAAACAAAAAAAGGTTTTTGATCTTCTTTTACTGTAAATAGCTTAGAATACGCTACAACTTTCAGAAATAAGTTAAAGAACTATGTAGAATTCATTTTTATATTTTGGTTAAAATACCACTTAAAACTACGGAGATATAAGCATTTCTTTGAAAAATACAAATTGTTTTTGACGGTTTTCGGCTCATAACACGCAGTTTTCCGTCAAACGTTACTAAACTTTCAGAATATTTCACAGCATACTTGAGAAATATAGTAATAAAATTTGAAGTAAAAGTATTGAAAATTTGATGAAATATGAACGTTTAAAGCAATTATTTTTTCACTGTCCATGCGCGAACTATAAGAAAATTATAACTTTCATAATCCAAATTCCAGATAGATCCTTCAACTATTGAAAAAATTCCACTCGATATCTTTACAATTTGAAAAGTTGTCAGCGATCTAATAAGCCGAATTCTTGGATAGGCGACGAAGCATGAGGGATCGTTCCCAAGTAATCCGTTTTTATCATGAATCATTTTGCACGATAAGAGGAAAGTTTTGCCAATTTGAGAACGACCCCTTATCATTCGTTGCCTACCCAGGAATTATTGAAATTCGGCTCATTTGAACACTGATAACTTTTTAAATTTTAATGATATCGAAGTGTAATTTTTTTTTTGTGAGTTGTAAGATCTATCTGGAATTTGAATTATAAAGGTTATAAATTGTTATCTTTCGCGCATCCACAGTGAAAAAAAAATGCTTTAAACGTTCCTATTTCATCGAATTTTCAATATTTTTGCTTCACATTTTATATTATGGTTCTCTTGTACGCTGTCAGATATTCTGAAAGTTTAGTATTGTTTGAAGGAAAACTCTGCATGTTATGAGCCAAATATCGTCAAAAAAATTGTATTTTTGAGAGAAATACTTTTATCTTCCGTACGTATAAGAGATACTTTCATGAAAATATAAAAATAAACTATGTATAGTTCTTTTACTTATTTCTGAAATTTATAGCTTATTCCCAGCTATTTACAATGAAAGATGATCAAAAATCCTTTTTTGTTAACTCAATTTGCTACTGGTCCCCTAAATGAATATTAAGTAGACTTAATTTTAATTGGAAAATGATAACCGGAGTATATACCTTTTATGTGCAAAAAACTACAGAGCAATTGGTCTTTTATTTCTCGAAAAATTTGTAAAATTGTGAATTTTTCAAAGTTTTCCAATACTTTTGGTGATATGTTTGTTTGTGTTTTGCTCCACAATATTAGCTACTCCTTTCCTCTTCGTAAGTGCTGCATCTGTTTCGATAAGTACTAATTTATAATTTCATTTTCTTTTGAAATTTCCTCAGAAGAACCACTGAAATCTTCCTTCCCAAAGGTAGACTGAAGTTGATTTCAATTCGAAAAATGAAATTGAAAGGAAACCCCTTCCTTTTTTCGGTTCTTTCTAAATAGATTATAAATGGTTATGTTGCAACAAATAATTCCCTAAGCTCATTCAGTTATGGAATTGCTATAGGCTTTTTTTAATTACTCCCTGAAATTTTGATAAGTACACATGAGCGGCATAGCGACAGATGTGACGTAAAATTATATTTTTCGGCTTTTTCTTTATATCTATCGATTAATATTATTGGGTAGTTTGTATCCGTAGCAGCGGCGTAGCGTAGGTTTCTGCCGCCCGGGGCAGGCACAAAAACCCCTCTTACCGCCCCTCTTACACTCTCCTGCTAAATCCCCCTCCCCCCCCCCCCTTCACCTAAAAAACGACATTTTTAGTATTTTACAGAACGAAAACAGGATTTTATTATCCAAAACAAGTTTTACATTTTAATATAATCTTACGTCAACACAATTTGCTTTCGATTGTACTTCTCGATGAAAAATCAAAATATCGGCTTCATTTCCATGAGTTCCATGTCCGAAAAAATCTGCACGTTGAAAAAAAAAACATACAAATAAATAAAATAAAATAATACAAATTTTTTAAAAAATTATACATCTTGAAGCACCGTATGTTGCATATGAGCCGACTCCACAGACCTTAGTGGCAAACCTTCCCAAATTATTTATACTTATTGAAGTTACGACCACACATATAGTGTGTCCGTTTTTCACGAGAAGGCACATCGCCACGCCTCCTCGAACGCAGAGTACCATTTTACGCGTCTCGTGAATCTTGATTGCGAAATACATAATTTGAATTCAAAACGTAAAATATTCAAAATTTTAAAAAAATTTATATTGCGTCCTCGAACGTGTGCGTCTTCGTTTTTTCTTCTTTTTTTACGCCTTCTAACCATCTGTGCACCTTCGTGTTTTTTTCTTTTTTTTGCGCCCTTTGGAAGTCAAGGTTGGCGCCCTCTGGGGGAACCCAGTACGCCCCGGACTGCTTGTCGATTTTTGTGATATTTATAATCCTCTTCTACAAGGTTGAACTCTCCCTTCTAGTCTTACTATATCAGCTCCAGTGATCAATAATCCACATGCATGTTAATATCCAGTATTTCGTGGTCGTGGTTGAACGAGAAAAATTTCTTGAGACAATTTAGAACTGAAGAGTTTAAAAAAAAACGTTTTTGATGTTCATTTAGTGAGACACAATTCGCCATTCCTAGTGCCGTTTAAAAAAAAAACTTTTTTAATTTTAATGTAGTGTTACAGAATTTGCCGCCCCTAGTATAGTGCCACCCGGGGCGAGTGCCCCCTGTGCCTCCCCCTACGCTACCCCACTGATTCGTAGCTCTCCCCCCCTCAGAGACATGAGTAACCGCTTATATTAGGTACACCACCATATTCCTGCGTTTCAAGGAGCCACACATTGTGTTTGCTCGCTGAAACGGAAATTTCGTAGCAATTTAACAGCAATTACCTTGGGACTAAAAAATCATTTCGCTGAGACAGAAATTTTGTTTTATTAGTATTCGTTGTAACGTGATCTCACTATATACAGTGCTTTAGTCGAGGAAAAATATTTTGAGGGATGCGCCGAATAGAAAAGGTTAACATTACAATTTACATTACACTTGAATCGATTATTTCAGAAAGGGCTTGTCACATTTTTTTTTCGCTGTGGTTTTAGTTTTACCATACTTGTATGTAGAGAAAACGACTAGTATAGCAGGGAAGTCTATCCTTGTACAACAAAGCACTTTACATTCGGATCCCGATTTACGCGAGAGATGCGTCCCAAGACTCCTCGCGTAAGTCGAAATTTCGCGTTGTGGAAAAGTGTTGCGTATATGACATTGTTATTAATATACCCAATCATTTTAGACATTCAAGACCTTTTAAACTGTTTTTGATCATTTGTTAACAATATATTACCATTTCCTACATAAACAGCTGAATATTTACCGTATTTTTAAAAAAGTTGTATTATTCAAAATAAAATACTGTTACGATGCACAAAATCAATGATCAATGGGAGAGAAATATATAAAAATAAAACAGTACGGTACGTACAGTATGTAGTAATAATAAAGCACTTCACTGTAATAGTACTGTACAGCGAAACAATAAGTTACATTTATATCTTAAAAATTGAAGATGAATTATCCTGCGAAGTCTGATCGTCATCCTAATATATTTTTAAATACAGTAGCTGCGCATTTACTTTTATAACATTTACATCTATGGTCCTGGGACCCCTTGGACCTATATGGATTGCCTTCTTTTGACTTCTAATTATACGTATGAAAGATTCGCCATACCTAATTGTCGTGCTACTTTCGACCCACTTTCTAGTTGTTAAGCTTATCAAGAATCTTTACCTTTTCTTAAATTGTCGCAAACTTTCACTTTTTGTTTCCATCTTCAAACTTTAGATGAAACAGCGTGCATGGATGCCACAATATTTCATAACCTTTCATACTTAAAAAAAATAAATGAAAAATGAGGAGTGGTGATCTATACACACTAACAAAGCTATGTTTATAATGCGGTGCGTGGGAACTTGCGCAGTCAGTGATGCAGAAAGGATGAAAACACATTCACGAATTAATGCTTAGTTGTCAATAACAAAGCCGAAACTTAGCATCACGATTCCTTTCCAAATATTTTCGTATTGAGAGCAAGAAATTAGCTTTAGCTCTAAAATTCGTTGCTCCTGAAAAACTCGCGTTATAGCCATTTCGTGTAAGTGGGATCGCTTTGTAGCGGGAGTCGACTGTATTGAGGGGTCACATTTTTCGTTAGTGTAAGTTAGTGTTTCGTAGTTTCGTTAGTAATGGCATAAGTCCCGGACTTATGACCTTTCGTCACTAAACACGAATGACGGAATAGTAAGACGCACTGAATGTATGGCAAGATTACAGAAGAACTAGATTTTTTTGGAGTAATGAAATAAAAACAAATAACTACTTAGATCTAACATTATTACGGTAATGGTAGGTTCGTCAGTTAGGGGGTTAGTGGGGGGAGGGGAGGAGATTCGAAATCACGACCTGAACAGAGATAAGGCAGAAAACTATCAGAACGAAATTCGCTAATTTATCGAGGATTTTATTATCACTCTACCATCTATATTACCCAAAAAATTACGTGATTTACAAATCCGTTCTGTGGAATTGTGAATGCCTCTTACAATTTTAGTTTTGTAAGGAATTCGTTAAAAAGTTGTGTGATACATTCTGATTGATGTAAAAGTTTGGATGTAAGTTTTAAAATGTGATACTTTTAAACACTTTTTTTTAAATTAATGATTTGCCTTGAAAACATCAAAAACCATTCACAATTATCCGTCAATCACAATAGTTTTCTATCACTTTGTTCATTAAATTTAGGTCTCTGTGTCATATGTATTTGAAAGTACAAACCAGTTAGAACTGACCTTAGACCATTGAGACAAGGTCTCCTGCAAACACACGTGAGGTAAAAGATCCCCCAGGAACGACCCCCATTGATAAGAGCTATTGTGTATTGTGAATGTGCTCGCTCTTTCTACTCATGCCTTTCTTTCAAACTAGAATAAGTAGAAACTGAATTCCTTATCGATTTCAACATCGAGTGCAACAAGGTGCTTTTCATGTTTTCTCCCGAAAGATCCTACATCCCACCCTACCCCAAGAAAGCTATAGAAAAAATTCTAAGGAAAAAAGCTGTCTCCTTTAGAACAGAATTATTTCTATACTAATCTCACAACAGCAAATATATATATATATATATATATATATATATATATATATATATATATATATATATATATATATATATATATATATATATATATATATATATATATATATATATATATATATATATATATATATATATATATATATATATATATATATATATATATATATATATATATATATATATATATATATATATATATATATATATATATATATATATATATATATATATATATATATATATATATATATATATATATATATATATATATATATATATATATATATTCTCTTAAAATTGGTTGGTTCTTAACCAATTAATTAATTTATAAATGAATTTCAAATTTTTTATATTCCTCATTTAAGATCATTATAAAAGCCCAGGGATACGTTAATAATATATATTTACACTCTCATAAATAATGAATAGTCTGCTTATGATTATGCCTTTATGTTACGACAACCTTCCAAACCAAAAACATAATTCTTGTAACGTTACACCTATTAATACTGGTAACCTTACACATTTCTTTTTACAGAGCACATATGCTTCACGGGCCGTAGATCAAGGGAGGATGCAGTTAAGCATTTTAGGGGGAGGGGTGGTCATGCTGAAAAATATTCAGTTTTGGTTACGAAAAATTTCTGACACTGTTTGGGTGTCAATAAAATGTATCGAATCGGCAAAAAACATGGCATCTAGAACTGCACATTTTTTTTCCAAATTAATATCAGAATCAATGAAAGGAAGAATTATTTCAAATATTTACTTAAACAAATAATTAATAGACTAAAAATTATTACAGATGACAACTTTATTCATGAAGCATCTGAACACAATGCGTATTGATATATTTTCATGATATGCTACATTCATCCATCTAACTCGTATGCAATTATTAAATTATGATCACGTAAAGTAATGATGAATGGATAATAGTGTCGATGGTTTAGGGGGGTCATACCCCCATGACTATCCCCTGAAATCCGCCCTTGCTGTAGGCTGGGCACCACCACTGCGCTAAGTTCTGAAGAAGATGAAGAAAAATAAAATAGATTTTGAATTAACTATTGAAATAAATTTGGGTTTCCCCGAACAGGTTCTAATATTTCTGTGATACCTTTCCGTCTTGTAAAATAATAGCAAATGAACTGATTTTAAAAAGCTCACAGACATGTTATTATCATCAGACTCAAAACTCCAGTTAAAGATACAATTCCCTTCAGGAAATCAGACAAATGATAATATGTGTACAATCTAAAGGACAATAAATCCTCTGCTTTGGATGATGCGTTACAGGTTTCCAAACACACATATAGAAATAAATATGCGATATATGTGTGTGTGTCATCTCTTAGTCAGAGAGCTTAGGAAGAGTTATAAGTATATTATCAAACTTTGCCGCATTCAGTAGTAGCAAATTCACCCTATTTGGGATCGTCAGTCTAGAATAGTCATAAAAAAAACTGAATGCAGTAAATATCTCATATAAGCCGGCACTTCCTTCACATTGATATCTAAAATTGATTAGCACGCCAGTGAAATGTACTTGTGCCCCGGCTAAATGACGGTTGAGCTGTGATTCGACCGCCTCGGCCAAAAACAAATTATGTTGCAAATTTTCTTTTGCAATTTGATATATATATTTTTTAAATTCAAAATTGTACCTTTTGATATATCATAACAGAAATGTATGTTTGATTTTAAAATTTGTGCATTGATCCCTTCCCTTGGATCCAGAATTCATTCAACAATCAATAAAAAGTTTATTTGCAATGTATTCTATTGAAAGTTACATTACATTAAGTTTAGTTTTGAAAAAAATTTCTGAGATTTAAAATGAAGCTATATAAATGTACTGCATTAAACATTCTTCAATGATTTCTAGTTTTAAAACTTATAACAATAGTGATGTTATTTATACATGAAAAGGTGGATAATGCGGTTAATGGGCATCAATAAAGAAAATTGTTTTAAAATTATATTTTATTTAATAGGTATAGATACAATATTTCAGTTTTTTTAAAAGATGCATTAATCTGTCAATATATCTTTAGTGTGCACGTTAAATTGGCAGTTGTATAGATGTGTTTCAGTATTTTTGCAATCAGCATAGTTTTACAAATTTTTAAATTACAATCTGTAGGATTAGGTTTAAATGTTGTGGTAAATTATTTTAAGTTGTAAAAAGGCTAATTTGTTGTTTACTTTATAATTATTAGTTTTAAAATTGGATAAGAAACTTGGCGAAACTTGTACTCCTAATAAGAAACGTGTTGAACGGTCAGAGAAATTTCCTCACGAATGCAATGAAACTGGAAATGGATTCTAAAAGCAACATACGTCACGTTATCTATCTTCTCCGCCCTGCTGTCAGTCAAATTCAGGGGGCTTACACGAGTGCTTCAGTACTCAAGAGAAAGAAAGTAGACAAACTGCTTTTGTGAGTGTAACATGTACAAGAGTGATTTTTACACTTTCACTTCTTTCTTTCGTTCCTTTGCTTATTTTCTTCAACGCTTTTAACAAAATTTCATAAAATTATCTGAACTTGTTCATTAAATGAGTTCTCCAAAATGAATCACTTAATAAACTAAAAATATGATTTGCTCTGAACTATAATCTGAAGCTAATAGATTATACTTGATTTATTTGTGTATTTTTAACATTATTATTATTTTTCACCCTCTTTTATTGACCTAAAAATTGACCTGTTTCGGATATGTAAAGTATTTTCATTTAAAAAATAAATTTAAAAATTTAAAATAATTTTACATGAATGCTGCCGTAGCAAAAGAAAAAATAGCGAGACTGTTTCGAAAATTATTGTCTGCAGAGAAAAAAAAATCATTTATGCATCATTCCATATCAGTCGCTTGAAAAACGCATCAACGGTGCTATACTGCATTATATTATATTCTATCATATAGTTTTTTGTTTTGCAGCTAGTTAAAAAAATTATGACTTTATTTTTTACATTTACTTATAGCTCACTTCCAATCTCTGATACAAATGTACTTCCATTACGATTAGTATTTAAATGTGGCATTAAATACTTTTCTATCATCTGGATCCCCCCCTTTCCCTCAGTAGTGACAAAGAAAGGGATGATCTCACAAGTGCGCCAAGATGTGCTCAAAATCTGTTCTCAAATTTGTCCCCAATCTATTCTCAAATGTGCTTCCAATCTCTGTTCAAATCAGTTTCCAAGTTTTAACTAAGCAAATATCTTGAGCAGAACACAATTGTTGCATTTTCTTTGTAACAAAACATAATTCGGAACATATTTTAGTTCACATCCCGTACACCGGATCCCATTTGAACACATTTTAGTACACATTTATGCAACTGAAGCATCTTTTTATTATCTGTATTGAAGTACGGTATAACTTCGATTTGAGATTTCCCCAATTTAACGACGAATTTCACTGGTCCAGATTCGACTGCATTAAAAATCCATGCTCCTCGGTTTAACGATATCCTTGAATTAACGATAACTTTTTTCTGTCCTTTGAAAATCGCGTACGTTTGGAGTTATGCTGTATTTCAAACGAGCTTCCAATATATGCATGCTTTCACTGACGGATAAGCGCAAGGCGTCATGCCCATAGTTGCAGTACTGTTAAGATTGGCCTGTTGGTGATTCGAAGTCAAAAGATTATCTACTGCAGAGAAAATTTACTGTTCCAACCAGTGTTGACTTTCAACCAAATCAGATTTCTTTTCTGCTAATCTAAAATTTAGTCGCGAAAAAGTAGGTATAAATCCAGAGAATACTAGATACGATCAGTAGAGCTAAGAGACGATGAATTTTCTGCTTGTTTCTGGCAAGACTTGATTCAAAATACTTGCTATAGATGGTAATTTGTATTTTTTATTTTTAACACGGTCAAGCTTCAAACTTAGTTGCTAATTTTATTATGTAACAAGAAAAGTTTATTATTATTATTATTATTATTATTATTATTATTATTATTATTATTATTATTATTATTATTATTATTTCCGCTTCTAAACATGAGTGTGTCGCTGATGCGTAACCAAAGCCGTCCCATACACCCCACCCAAAAAAAAATGCTCAACTTTATACTTTTTCCTACCTTCAATACGGGCGTTAAGTCAGTTTACGCAATTGGGGCGAGGTGGCGAATAAAAGGTACATAATATTAGCATGTCTTTAAAATTTTATTATTTAGGAGAAAAGTTTGCAAGCTTCAACTACACAATATTAGTTTTGGACAAAAAACGAACTAATAATCATAATATAAAATATAGTTTTGTTTTATTTTTTGAACACATTGCATTATTTAAGTCTAATTAATTTGAAATTAGAATAACTTGAAACCTGAATTTCTCCAATACTTTTGCTGAAATTGTTTGTTATTATTATTATTATCATTATCATATATATTGTTTCTTAAACGCTTCTTTTTTTTTTTCGGTGAAGCGCCATAACTTCATCAATACTTTATCAAATCAATTGAAGCATCATTTAAAAGATTTTACACCCCCTTCCCATGAAAAGTTAAGAAACAACTCAAATTTTGGTTCTTTTGTCCAAAAACACCAATTTTTTCCGTTTTTTTTATTACGCACTAGTTTACTTTTCAACGCGCCAGAGCAAATGCTATAATTTAAATCACCTATGAAGAGAGGAGAAAAGTGGAAATAGCTTCTTCATTGTAAGAAAATTCCTGAACGTCACAGGTTATTTCCGAGAAACATTTTAGAATTTAACGGGTTTCCACCAGTTTTCTGCGAAAATCAAGTGGTTCGGCGAAAAGGTTTCCAGAATTGCTTCAAGTTGCAGGAATGCAAACTTCTTGCTGTTTTGAAAAAAATATCTTTAGCTACCAGTATCAAAATATACTCAGCGGTTTTATTAAATTCTTATTGAGCTTGATTATTGAGCCTTAAGTTCAACTATACGGTTTATCCAGATTGAGGGGATAAATCAGGGAGCTAACAAACTAACATAAATAAGTTTTCTTACAGAGTACCTGATTTCTTCCCTAAAACGTCATTGCCTTCTATTGAAAAAGTTTCTGAATACTTCAGAAAAATTCCATGTTGATTTCGGAAAGGGTTACTGTCTTTTAGCGGGAAACTGTTGTGCTTTTTTTCTCTCGATACGTTACTGCCAGAATTTAAGCACATTAGCTGCGCATTATTTTGCAGGAACGTTTCGGAATATTCTTCACGGTTTTAAAGTGCATAAATATTTAAAAAAATTATAGGTTATGATTTTTTTATCTAAATTTGAGCTTCAAAACATTAAAATAATAAAATCATTTCTAATCATATACATAACTGTAAATCTGATATCGTCAAACTTTAAAACTTTTTGTTGCTCAAAAATGTAATACCTCATAAGCGAAAACCAATGAAACAAAATAAGGGTTTTGTTTCCTTAAAAATGCTATTATATTGCTTGAACTCCATTGCAGCTAAATTTCCGTTATTACGAATAAAACTTTCGATCCATTGAACTCTTTATACGAGTTAAGGATTACCATGAAAATTACTATAAAAGCATTTCTGCAAGATTTTTCCAAGCACACTCAAATTACAGAAATAATATTAGTTCTCAGTTCTGCAATAACTGAAGAATTAGGGATGACAAATTTTACATTAAAGCTTAATCAATTTTGATTGCATTATTTATAAGACCTTTCAGAGATTTTTCTACATAATCAAACTTATTCAAATATTAAAATTGCCATTATAAATAATTGTAAAATGTTTATTTACTTTTATTCACAAACTTGCAAGCATTAAAAAAAATAAATAAATAAATAAAAAATCCACATTGTACGAGTATTTCAAAAGAAACATGACAGTTGAAAATCATGCTCAAGTGATTCCTGACTGGGAGAAATTGACACGGAGGGTGGACAAAGGAGCGGTAGATGCTTTTAACGCCCCTACTGTTCGTCAATTCCTTCACCCTTCACTTCCCGCGAGGGGAAAAACTGCTGGTGTTCTGCAGGAAAGCCGAACGCTTCGAACGTAATATTACGTCGCTGCCGCTAATGACATATAAATTCGTTGACGTAATATTACGTCGCAGCCGCTTGAGTGGTTAATTATTCGACCTGTAAATTTCAAAGTGTTTGAATCAATAATTACCAAGGTGCATTTTTTGTTTTTATTATATTTAAGACTTCCATCGACAGAGCTCCGATAGCCTAATGGCTAGACCGTTGGGTTCCTAGCGCGTGGTACTGGGTTCGAGTCCCGGCCGGAAAGGAAATCTTAAATGCAAATATTTTTTTCTAATTTTATAATTCTTTTTTTTTTATTTTTCCCTTTTGCGAAGTCAGTCAGTCAGTCTGACAGTCAATCAGTCAAGCACTCAGTCATTCAGTCTCAGTCAGACAGTCCAGTCAGTCAGTCACTCAGTCAGTCAGTTAGTCCTTCAGTCAGTCAGTCATTTAGTCTCAGTCAGTCAGTCATTCAGTCAGTCAGTCAGTCAGGCAGTCAGTCAGTCAGTCAGTCGGTCAGTCCTGTGCAGTCAGTTAGTCACTAAAGCAGTCAGTCAGTCTCAGTCAGTCAGTCAGTCAGTCAGTCCAGTCCAGTCTCAGTCAGTCAGTCAGTCAGTCTCGGTCAGTCAGTCAGTCAGTCATTCAGTCAGTCAGTCAGTCAGGCAGTCAGTCAGTCGGTCAGCCTTATTCAGTCAGTCTGTCAGTCAGTCAGTCAGTCAGCCTTATTCAGTCAGTCTGTCAGTCATCCTTATTCAGTCAGTCTGTCAGTCAGTCAGTCGGTCAGTCCTGTCCAGTCAGTTAGTCAGTCAAGCAGTCAGTCAGGTAGTCAAGCAGTCAGTCAGTCAGTGTCAGTCAGTCATTTAGTCATTCAGTCAGTCAGTGAAATAGCCAGTCAGAGAGTCAAGCAGTCAGTCAGTCAGTCTCAGTCAGTCAGTTAGTCAGTCAGTCAGTCAGTCAGTCAGTCCGGTCTCAGTCAGTCAGGCAGTTAGTCAGTCAGTCTCGGTCAGTTAGTGAGTCAGTCAGTCAGTATCAGTCAGTCAGTGAGTCAGTCTGTCAGTCAGGCAGTATCAGTCAGGCAGTAAGACTCCGCTCGACAGAACTCCGATAGCCTAATGGCTAGACCGCTGGTCTTCCAAGCGAGTGGCCTGGGTTCGAGTCCCAGCCGGAGCGAATATCTTCAATGTATATATTTCTTTTCTAATTTGAAAATTCTTTTTTTTTTCAATTTCTTTCCTTTGCAATTATTGATTATTTATGTAGGGAAGAAAATTCTGAGTCAGTTTAATTTTTCGACGCGAAGTTTTCAAAGTGTTTAAATAAACAATTACCAAGGTGCATTTTTTGTTTTTATTATATTTAAAACTCCCACCGACAGAGCTCCCATAGACTAATGGCTAGAGTGTTAGGCTTCCAAGCGAGTGGCCCTGGGTTCGAGTCCCAGCCTGAACGAAAATCTTCAATGTATACTTTTAGTTTCTAATTTGAAATTTCTTCTTTTTTTTTTAATTTTTCTCTTTTGCGAATATTGATTATTTATGTAGGGAGAAAAATTCTGAGTCAGTTTAATTATTTGACCTGTAAATTTCAATGTGTTTGAATCAATAATTACCAAGGTGCATTTTTTGTTTTTATTATATTTAAGACTTCCATCGACAGAGCTCCGATAGCCTAATGGCTAGACCGTTGGGTTCCAAGCGCGTGGTACTGGGTTCGAGTCCCGGCCGGAAAGGAAATCTTAAATGCAAATATTTTTTTCTAATTTTATAATTCTTTTTTTTTATTTTTCCCTTTTGCGAAGTCAGTCAGTCAGTCTGACAGTCAATCAGTCAAGCACTCAGTCATTCAGTCTCAGTCAGTCAGTCCAGTCAGTCAGTCACTCAGTCAGTCAGTTAGTCCTTCAGCCAGTCAGTCAAGCAGTCAGTCTTTTAGTCTCAGTCAGTCAGTCATTCAGTCAGTCAGTCAGTCAGTCAGTCAGTCAGTCAGTCAGTCGGTCAGTCCTGTGCAGTCAGTTAGTCACTAAAGCAGTCAGTCAGTCTCAGTCAGTCAGTCAGTCAGTCAGTCCAGTCCAGTCTCAGTCAGTCAGTCAGTCAGTCTCGGTCAGTCAGTCAGTCAGTCATTCAGTCAGTCAGTCAGTCAGGCAGTCAGTCAGTCGGTCAGCCTTATTCAGTCAGTCAGTCAGTCAGCCTTATTCAGTCAGTCTGTCAGTCATCCTTATTCAGTAAGTCTGTCAGTCTGTCAGCCGGTCAGTCCTGTCCAGTCAGTTAGTCAGTCAAGCAGTCAGTCAGGTAGTCAAGCAGTCAGTCAGTCAGTGTCAGTCAGTCATTTAGTCATTCAGTCAGTCAGTGAAATAGCCAGTCAGAGAGTCAAGCAGTCAGTCAGTCAGTCTCAGTCAGTCAGTTAGTCAGTCAGTCAGTCAGTCAGTCAGTCAGTCCTGTCTCAGGCAGTTAGTCAGTCAGTCTCGGTCAGTCAGTGAGTCAGTCAGTCAGTATCAGTCAGTCAGTGAGTCAGTCTGTCAGTCAGGCAGTATCAGTCAGGCAGTAAGACTCCGCTCGACAGAACTCCGATAGCCTAATGGCTAGACCGCTGGTCTTCCAAGCGAGTGGCCTGGGTTCGAGTCCCAGCCGGAGCGAATATCTTCAATGTATATATTTCTTTTCTAATTTGAAAATTCTTTTTTTTTTCAATTTCTTTCCTTTGCAATTATTGATTATTTATGTAGGGAAGAAAATTCTGAGTCAGTTTAATTTTTCGACACGAAGATTTCAAAGTGTTTAAATAAACAATTACCAAGGTGCATTTTTTGTTTTTATTATATTTAAAACTCCCACCGACAGAGCTCCCATAGACTAATGGCTAGAGTGTTAGGCTTCCAAGCGAGAGGCCCTGGGTTCGAGTCCCAGCCTGAACGAAAATCTTCAATGTATACTTTTAGTTTCTAATTTTAAATTTCTTCTTCTTTTTTTTTTAATTTTTCTCTTTTGCGAATATTGATTATTTATGTAGGGAGAAAAATTCTGAGTCAGTTTAATTATTCGACCTGTAAATTTCAAAGTGTTTGAATCAATAATTACCATGGTGCATTTTTTGTTTTTATTATATTTAAGACTTCCATCGACAGAGCTCCGATAGCCTAATGGCTAGACCGTTGGGTTCCTAGCGCGTGGTACTGGGTTCGAGTCCCGGCCGGAAAGGAAATCTTAAATGCAAATATTTTTTTCTAATTTTATAATTCTTTTTTTTTTATTTTTCTCTTTTGCGAAGTCAGTCAGTCAGTCTGACAGTCAATCAGTCAAGCACTCAGTCATTCAGTCTCAGTCAGTCAGTCCAGTCAGTCAGTCACTCAGTCAGTCAGTTAGTCCTTCAGCCAGTCAGTCAAGCAGTCAGTCATTTAGTCTCAGTCAGTCAGTCATTCAGTCAGTCAGTCAGTCAGGCAGTCAGTCAGTCAGTCAGTCGGTCAGTCCTGTGCAGTCAGTTAGTCACTAAAGCAGTCAGTCAGTCTCAGTCAGTCAGTCAGTCAGTCAGTCAGTCCAGTCCAGTCTCAGTCAGTCAGTCAGTCAGTCTCGGTCAGTCAGTCAGTCAGTCATTCAGTCAGTCAGGCAGTCAGGCAGTCGGTCAGCCTTATTCAGTCAGTCTGTCAGTCAGTCAGTCAGTCAGCCTTATTCAGTCAGTCTGTCAGTCATCCTTATTCAGTCAGTCTGTCAGTCAGTCAGTCGGTCAGTCCTGTCCAGTCAGTTAGTCAGTCAAGCAGTCAGTCAGGTAGTCAAGCAGTCAGTCAGTCACTGTCAGTCAGTCATTTAGTCATTCAGTCAGTCAGTGAAATAGCCAGTCAGAGAGTCAAGCAGTCAGTCAGTCAGTCTCAGTCAGTCAGTTAGTCAGTCAGTCAGTCAGTCAGTCCAGTCTCAGTCAGTCAGGCAGTTAGTCAGTCAGTCTCGGTCAGTCAGTGAGTCAGTCAGTCAGTATCAGTCAGTCAGTGAGTCAGTCTGTCAGTCAGGCAGTATCAGTCAGGCAGTAAGACTCCGCTCGACAGAACTCCGATAGCCTAATGGCTAGACCGCTGGTCTTCCAAGCGAGTGGCCTTGGTTCGAGTCCCAGCCGGAGCGAATATCTTCAATGTATATATTTCTTTTCTAATTTGAAAATTCTTTTTTTTTTCAATTTCTTTCCTTTGCAATTATTGATTATTTATGTAGGGAAGAAAATTCTGAGTCAGTTTAATTTTTCGACACGAAGATTTCAAAGTGTTTAAATAAACAATTACCAAGGTGCATTTTTTGTTTTTATTATATTTAAAACTCCCACCGACAGAGCTCCCATAGTTTAATGGCTAGAGTGTTAGGCTTCCAAGCGAGTGGCCCTGGGTTCGAGTCCCAGCCTGAACGAAAATCTTCAATGTATACTTTTAGTTTCTAATTTGAAATTTCTTCTTCTTTTTTTTTTAATTTTTCTCTTTTGCGAATATTGATTATTTATGTAGGGAGAAAAATTCTGAGTCAGTTTAATTATTCGACCTGTAAATTTCAAAGTGTTTGAATCAATAATTACCATGGTGCATTTTTTGTTTTTATTATATTTAAGACTTCCATCGACAGAGCTCCGATAGCCTAATGGCTAGACCGTTGGGTTCCTAGCGCGTGGTACTGGGTTCGAGTCCCGGCCGGAAAGGAAATCTTAAATGCAAATATTTTTTTCTAATTTTATAATTCTTTTTTTTTTATTTTTCCCTTTTGCGAAGTCAGTCAGTCAGTCTGACACTCAATCAGTCAAGCACTCAGTCATTCAGTCTCAGTCAGTCAGTCCAGTCAGTCAGTCACTCAGTCAGTCAGTTAGTCCTTCAGCCAGTCAGTCAAGCAGTCAGTCATTTAGTCTCAGTCAGTCAGTCATTCAGTCAGTCAGTCAGTCAGTCGGTCAGTCCTGTGCAGTCAGTTAGTCACTAAAGCAGTCAGTCAGTCTCAGTCAGTCAGTCAGTCAGTCAGTCAGTCCAGTCCAGTCTCAGTCAGTCAGTCAGTCAGTCTCGGTCAGTCAGTCAGTCAGTCATTCAGTCAGTCAGGCAGTCAGTCAGTCGGTCAGCCTTATTCAGTCAGTCTGTCAGTCAGTCAGTCAGTCAGCCTTATTCAGTCAGTCTGTCAGTCAGCCTTATTCAGTCAGTCTGTCAGTCAGTCAGTCGGTCAGTCCTTTCCAGTCAGTTAGTCAGTCAAGCAGTCAGTCAGGTAGTCAAGCAGTCAGTCAGTCACTGTCAGTCAGTCATTTAGTCATTCAGTCAGTCAGTGAAATAGCCAGTCAGAGAGTCAAGCAGTCAGTCAGTCAGTCTCAGTCAGTCAGTTAGTCAGTCAGTCAGTCAGTCAGTCAGTCAGTCCAGTCTCAGTCAGTCAGGCAGTTGGTCAGTCAGTCTCGGTCAGTCAGTGAGTCAGTCAGTCAGTATTAGTCAGTCAGTGAGTCAGTCTGTCAGTCAGGCAGTATCAGTCAGGCAGTAAGACTCCGCTCGACAGAACTCCGATAGCCTAATGGCTAGACCGCTGGTCTTCCAAGCGAGTGGCCTGGGTTCGAGTCCCAGCCGGAGCGAATATCTTCAATGTATATATTTCTTTTCTAATTTGAAAATTCTTTTTTTTTCAATTTCTTTCCTTTGCAATTATTGATTATTTATGTAGGGAAGAAAATTCTGAGTCAGTTTAATTTTTCGACACGAAGATTTCAAAGTGTTTAAATAAACAATTACCAAGGTGCATTTTTTGTTTTTATTATATTTAAAACTCCCACCGACAGAGCTCCCATAGACTAATGGCTAGAGTGTTAGGCTTCCAAGCGAGTGGCCCTGGGTTCGAGTCCCAGCCTGAACGAAAATCTTCAATGTATACTTTTAGTTTCTAATTTGAAATTTCTTCTTCTTTTTTTTTTAATTTTTCTCTTTTGCGAATATTGATTATTTATGTAGGGAGAAAAATTCTGAGTCAGTTTAATTATTCGACCTGTAAATTTCAAAGTGTTTGAATCAATAATTACCAAGGTGCATTTTTTGTTTTTATTATATTTAAGACTTCCATCGACAGAGCTCCGATAGCCTAATGGCTAGACCGCTGGGTTCCTAGCGCGTGGTACTGGGTTCGAGTCCCGGCCGGAAAGGAAATCTTAAATGCAAATATTTTTTTCTAATTTTATAATTCTTTTTTTTTTATTTTTCCCTTTTGCGAAGTCAGTCAGTCAGTCTGACAGTCAATCAGTCAAGCACTCAGTCATTCAGTCTCAGTCAGTCAGTCCAGTCAGTCAGTCACTCAGTCAGTCAGTTAGTCCTTCAGCCAGTCAGTCAAGCAGTCAGTCATTTAGTCTCAGTCAGTCAGTCATTCAGTCAGTCAGTCAGTCAGGCAGTCAGTCAGTCAGTCAGTCGGTCAGTCCTGTGCAGTCAGTTAGTCATTAAAGCAGTCAGTCAGTCTCAGTCAGTCAGTCAGTCAGTCAGTCCAGTCCAGTCTCAGTCAGTCAGTCAGTCAGTCTCGGTCAGTCAGTCAGTCAGTCATTCAGTCAGTCAGGCAGTCAGTCAGTCGGTCAGCCTTATTCAGTCAGTCTGTCAGTCAGTCAGTCAGTCAGCCTTATTCAGTCAGTCTGTCAGTCATCCTTATTCAGTCAGTCTGTCAGTCAGTCAGTCGGTCAGTCCTGTCCAGTCAGTTAGTCAGTCAAGCAGTCAGTCAGGTAGTCAAGCAGTCAGTCAGTCACTGTCAGTCAGTCATTTAGTCATTCAGTCAGTCAGTGAAATAGCCAGTCAGAGAGTCAAGCAGTCAGTCAGTCAGTCTCAGTCAGTCAGTTAGTCAGTCAGTCAGTCAGTCAGTCAGTCAGTCCAGTCTCAGTCAGTCAGGCAGTTAGTCAGTCAGTCTCGGTCAGTCAGTGAGTCAGTCAGTCAGTATCAGTCAGTCAGTGAGTCAGTCTGTCAGTCAGGCAGTATCAGTCAGGCAGTAAGACTCCGCTCGACAGAACTCCGATAGCCTAATGGCTAGACCGCTGGTCTTCCAAGCGAGTGGCCTGGGTTCGAGTCCCAGCCGGAGCGAATATCTTCAATGTATATATTTCTTATCTAATTTGAAAATTCTTTTTTTTTCAATTTCTTTCCTTTGCAATTATTGATTATTTATGTAGGGAAGAAAATTCTGAGTCAGTTTAATTTTTCGACACGAAGATTTCAAAGTGTTTAAATAAACAATTACCAAGGTGCATTTTTTGTTTTTATTATATTTAAAACTCCCACCGACAGAGCTCCCATAGTTTAATGGCTAGAGTGTTAGGCTTCCAAGCGAGTGGCCCTGGGTTCGAGTCCCAGCCTGAACGAAAATCTTCAATGTATACTTTTAGTTTCTAATTTGAAATTTCTTCTTCTTTTTTTTTTAATTTTTCTCTTTTGCGAATATTGATTATTTATGTAGGGAGAAAAATTCTGAGTCAGTTTAATTATTCGACCTGTAAATTTCAAAGTGTTTGAATCAATAATTACCAAGGTGCATTTTTTGTTTTTATTATATTTAAGACTTCCATCGACAGAGCTCCGATAGCCTAATGGCTAGACCGTTGGGTTCCTAGCGCGTGGTACTGGGTTCGAGTCCCGGCCGGAAAGGAAATCTTAAATGCAAATATTTTTTTCTAATTTTATAATTCTTTTTTTTTTATTTTTCCCTTTTGCGAAGTCAGTCAGTCAGTCTGACAGTCAATCAGTCAAGCACTCAGTCATTCAGTCTCAGTCAGAGAGTCCAGTCAGTCAGTCACTCAGTCAGTCAGTTAGTCCTTCAGTCAGTCAGTCAAGCAGTCAGTCATTTAGTCTCAGTCAGTCAGTCATTCAGTCAGTCAGTCAGTCAGGCAGTCAGTCAGTCAGTCAGTCGGTCAGTCCTGTGCAGTCAGTTAGTAACTAAAGCAGTCAGTCAGTCTCAGTCAGTCAGTCAGTCAGTCAGTCCAGTCCAGTCTCAGTCAGTCAGTCAGTCAGTCAGTCTCGGTCAGTCAGTCAGTCAGTCATTCAGTCAGTCAGTCAGTCAGGCAGTCAGTCAGTCGGTCAGCCTTATTCAGTCAGTCTGTCAGTCAGTCAGTCAGTCAGCCTTATTCAGTCAGTCTGTCAGTCATCCTTATTCAGTCAGTCTGTCAGTCAGTCAGTCGGTCAGTCCTGTCCAGTCAGTTAGTCAGTCAAGCAGTCAGTCAGGTAGTCAAGCAGTCAGTCAGTCAGTGTCAGTCAGTCATTTAGTCATTCAGTCAGTCAGTGAAATAGCCAGTCAGAGAGTCAAGCAGTCAGTCAGTCAGTCTCAGTCAGTCAGTTAGTCAGTCAGTCAGTCAGTCAGTCAGTCAGTCCGGTCTCAGTCAGTCAGGCAGTTAGTCAGTCAGTCTCGGTCAGTTAGTGAGTCAGTCAGTCAGTATCAGTCAGTCAGTGAGTCAGTCTGTCAGTCAGGCAGTATCAGTCAGGCAGTAAGACTCCGCTCGACAGAACTCCGATAGCCTAATGGCTAGACCGCTGGTCTTCCAAGCGAGTGGCCTGGGTTCGAGTCCCAGCCGGAGCGAATATCTTCAATGTATATATTTCTTTTCTAATTTGAAAATTCTTTTTTTTTTCAATTTCTTTCCTTTGCAATTATTGATTATTTATGTAGGGAAGAAAATTCTGAGTCAGTTTAATTTTTCGACGCGAAGTTTTCAAAGTGTTTAAATAAACAATTACCAAGGTGCATTTTTTGTTTTTATTATATTTAAAACTCCCACCGACAGAGCTCCCATAGACTAATGGCTAGAGTGTTAGGCTTCCAAGCGAGTGGCCCTGGGTTCGAGTCCCAGCCTGAACGAAAATCTTCAATGTATACTTTTAGTTTCTAATTTGAAATTTCTTCTTTTTTTTTTAATTTTTCTCTTTTGCGAATATTGATTATTTATGTAGGGAGAAAAATTCTGAGTCAGTTTAATTATTTGACCTGTAAATTTCAATGTGTTTGAATCAATAATTACCAAGGTGCATTTTTTGTTTTTATTATATTTAAGACTTCCATCGACAGAGCTCCGATAGCCTAATGGCTAGACCGTTGGGTTCCAAGCGCGTGGTACTGGGTTCGAGTCCCGGCCGGAAAGGAAATCTTAAATGCAAATATTTTTTTCTAATTTTATAATTCTTTTTTTTTATTTTTCCCTTTTGCGAAGTCAGTCAGTCAGTCTGACAGTCAATCAGTCAAGCACTCAGTCATTCAGTCTCAGTCAGTCAGTCCAGTCAGTCAGTCACTCAGTCAGTCAGTTAGTCCTTCAGCCAGTCAGTCAAGCAGTCAGTCATTTAGTCTCAGTCAGTCAGTCATTCAGTCAGTCAGTCAGTCAGTCAGTCAGTCAGTCAGTCAGTCGGTCAGTCCTGTGCAGTCAGTTAGTCACTAAAGCAGTCAGTCAGTCTCAGTCAGTCAGTCAGTCAGTCATTCAGTCAGTCAGTCAGTCAGGCAGTCAGTCAGTCGGTCAGCCTTATTCAGTCAGTCAGTCAGTCAGTCAGTCAGTCTCGGTCAGTCAGTCAGTCAGTCATTCAGTCAGTCAGTCAGTCAGGCAGTCAGTCAGTCGGTCAGCCTTATTCAGTCAGTCTGTCAGTCAGTCAGTCAGTCAGCCTTATTCAGTCAGTCTGTCAGTCATCCTTATTCAGTCAGTCTGTCAGTCAGTCAGTCGGTCAGTCCTGTCCAGTCAGTTAGTCAGTCAAGCAGTCAGTCAGGTAGTCAAGCAGTCAGTCAGTCAGTGTCAGTCAGTCATTTAGTCATTCAGTCAGTCAGTGAAATAGCCAGTCAGAGAGTCAAGCAGTCAGTCAGTCAGTCTCAGTCAGTCAGTTAGTCAGTCAGTCAGTCAGTCAGTCAGTCCGGTCTCAGTCAGTCAGGCAGTTAGTCAGTCAGTCTCGGTCAGTTAGTGAGTCAGTCAGTCAGTATCAGTCAGTCAGTGAGTCAGTCTGTCAGTCAGGCAGTATCAGTCAGGCAGTAAGACTCCGCTCGACAGAACTCCGATAGCCTAATGGCTAGACCGCTGGTCTTCCAAGCGAGTGGCCTGGGTTCGAGTCCCAGCCGGAGCGAATATCTTCAATGTATATATTTCTTTTCTAATTTGAAAATTCTTTTTTTTTTCAATTTCTTTCCTTTGCAATTATTGATTATTTATGTAGGGAAGAAAATTCTGAGTCAGTTTAATTTTTCGACGCGAAGTTTTCAAAGTGTTTAAATAAACAATTACCAAGGTGCATTTTTTGTTTTTATTATATTTAAAACTCCCACCGACAGAGCTCCCATAGACTAATGGCTAGAGTGTTAGGCTTCCAAGCGAGTGGCCCTGGGTTCGAGTCCCAGCCTGAACGAAAATCTTCAATGTATACTTTTAGTTTCTAATTTGAAATTTCTTCTTTTTTTTTTAATTTTTCTCTTTTGCGAATATTGATTATTTATGTAGGGAGAAAAATTCTGAGTCAGTTTAATTATTTGACCTGTAAATTTCAATGTGTTTGAATCAATAATTACCAAGGTGCATTTTTTGTTTTTATTATATTTAAGACTTCCATCGACAGAGCTCCGATAGCCTAATGGCTAGACCGTTGGGTTCCAAGCGCGTGGTACTGGGTTCGAGTCCCGGCCGGAAAGGAAATCTTAAATGCAAATATTTTTTTCTAATTTTATAATTCTTTTTTTTTATTTTTCCCTTTTGCGAAGTCAGTCAGTCAGTCTGACAGTCAATCAGTCAAGCACTCAGTCATTCAGTCTCAGTCAGTCAGTCCAGTCAGTCAGTCACTCAGTCAGTCAGTTAGTCCTTCAGCCAGTCAGTCAAGCAGTCAGTCATTTAGTCTCAGTCAGTCAGTCATTCAGTCAGTCAGTCAGTCAGTCAGTCAGTCAGTCAGTCAGTCGGTCAGTCCTGTGCAGTCAGTTAGTCACTAAAGCAGTCAGTCAGTCTCAGTCAGTCAGTCAGTCAGTCAGTCAGTCAGTCCAGTCTCAGTCAGTCAGTCAGTCAGTCAGTCGGTCAGTCAGTCAGTCAGTCATTCAGTCAGTCAGTCAGTCATTCAGTCAGTCAGTCGGTCAGCCTTATTCAGTCAGTCAGTCAGTCAGTCAGTCAGTCAGCCTTATTCAGTCAGTCTGTCAGTCATCCTTATTCAGTAAGTCTGTCAGTCTGTCAGCCGGTCAGTCCTGTCCAGTCAGTTAGTCAGTCAAGCAGTCAGTCAGGTAGTCAAGCAGTCAGTCAGTCAGTGTCAGTCAGTCATTTAGTCATTCAGTCAGTCAGTGAAATAGCCAGTCAGAGAGTCAAGCAGTCAGTCAGTCAGTCTCAGTCAGTCAGTTAGTCAGTCAGTCAGTCAGTCAGTCAGTCAGTCCTGTCTCAGGCAGTTAGTCAGTCAGTCTCGGTCAGTCAGTGAGTCAGTCAGTCAGTATCAGTCAGTCAGTGAGTCAGTCTGTCAGTCAGGCAGTATCAGTCAGGCAGTAAGACTCCGCTCGACAGAACTCCGATAGCCTAATGGCTAGACCGCTGGTCTTCCAAGCGAGTGGCCTGGGTTCGAGTCCCAGCCGGAGCGAATATCTTCAATGTATATATTTCTTTTCTAATTTGAAAATTCTTTTTTTTTTCAATTTCTTTCCTTTGCAATTATTGATTATTTATGTAGGGAAGAAAATTCTGAGTCAGTTTAATTTTTCGACACGAAGATTTCAAAGTGTTTAAATAAACAATTACCAAGGTGCATTTTTTGTTTTTATTATATTTAAAACTCCCACCGACAGAGCTCCCATAGACTAATGGCTAGAGTGTTAGGCTTCCAAGCGAGAGGCCCTGGGTTCGAGTCCCAGCCTGAACGAAAATCTTCAATGTATACTTTTAGTTTCTAATTTGAAATTTCTTCTTCTTTTTTTTTTAATTTTTCTCTTTTGCGAATATTGATTATTTATGTAGGGAGAAAAATTCTGAGTCAGTTTAATTATTCGACCTGTAAATTTCAAAGTGTTTGAATCAATAATTACCATGGTGCATTTTTTGTTTTTATTATATTTAAGACTTCCATCGACAGAGCTCCGATAGCCTAATGGCTAGACCGTTGGGTTCCTAGCGCGTGGTACTGGGTTCGAGTCCCGGCCGGAAAGGAAATCTTAAATGCAAATATTTTTTTCTAATTTTATAATTCTTTTTTTTTTATTTTTCCCTTTTGCGAAGTCAGTCAGTCAGTCTGACAGTCAATCAGTCAAGCACTCAGTCATTCAGTCTCAGTCAGTCAGTCCAGTCAGTCAGTCACTCAGTCAGTCAGTTAGTCCTTCAGCCAGTCAGTCAAGCAGTCAGTCATTTAGTCTCAGTCAGTCAGTCATTCAGTCAGTCAGTCAGTCAGGCAGTCAGTCAGTCAGTCAGTCGGTCAGTCCTGTGCAGTCAGTTAGTCACTAAAGCAGTCAGTCAGTCTCAGTCAGTCAGTCAGTCAGTCAGTCAGTCCAGTCCAGTCTCAGTCAGTCAGTCAGTCAGTCTCGGTCAGTCAGTCAGTCAGTCATTCAGTCAGTCAGGCAGTCAGGCAGTCGGTCAGCCTTATTCAGTCAGTCTGTCAGTCAGTCAGTCAGTCAGCCTTATTCAGTCAGTCTGTCAGTCATCCTTATTCAGTCAGTCTGTCAGTCAGTCAGTCGGTCAGTCCTGTCCAGTCAGTTAGTCAGTCAAGCAGTCAGTCAGGTAGTCAAGCAGTCAGTCAGTCACTGTCAGTCAGTCATTTAGTCATTCAGTCAGTCAGTGAAATAGCCAGTCAGAGAGTCAAGCAGTCAGTCAGTCAGTCTCAGTCAGTCAGTTAGTCAGTCAGTCAGTCAGTCAGTCAGTCAGTCCAGTCTCAGTCAGTCAGGCAGTTAGTCAGTCAGTCTCGGTCAGTCAGTGAGTCAGTCAGTCAGTATCAGTCAGTCAGTGAGTCAGTCTGTCAGTCAGGCAGTATCAGTCAGGCAGTAAGACTCCGCTCGACAGAACTCCGATAGCCTAATGGCTAGACCGCTGGTCTTCCAAGCGAGTGGCCTGGGTTCGAGTCCCAGCCGGAGCGAATATCTTCAATGTATATATTTCTTTTCTAATTTGAAAATTCTTTTTTTTTCAATTTCTTTCCTTT